>NC_000075.6:80582063-80882063 GCF_000001635.26 Mus musculus | reverse complement strand
AGAAACAATCACTTAGACACAAGAAGACATAGGAGTAACAATAGAAGATATTATTCTAGGTGAGGACAGCCAGTCATGGCTCATTTTCTTGCATTTTTATGACCAAAATATCTGGTCAGAAAAACTTAATAAGAAACAATATTTATTTTGGCTCCCATTGGGAGTGGATATAGTCCATCATGGTCAGAAAGAGAAGATGAAGCAGCTGCAAACAAAAAGCCAATATGAATCCCTGTGCTTTGCAATTTCTTCTCTTTTAAGTCACCTGCCCAAGGAATGATGCTACCTGGATTTTAGGAATATCTTGGGAGTTTTTTCAACATAGTCTGAAAACTCTTTCACTAAGTAAGGAAGAGAAAGAACTCAAATAAATCCAAACCTATCACTTTGCACAAAATTCACCTCCAAAATGTATAAAAGACCTTAATATAAAACCAGCTACACAGAACCTGATAAAAAAGAAGGGGACTTGTGACTCCAGCTGCATGTGTAGCAGAGGGTGGCCTAGCCAGTCATCAAAGGGTGGAAAGGCTCTTGATCCTGTGAAGGATCTATGCCCCAGTATATGGGAATGCCAGGGCCAGGAAGCAGGAGTGGATGGGTTTATGAGAAGGGGGAAGGGGATAGGGGATAGGGGACTTTTGGAGGGGAAACCAGGAAAAGGTACAACATTTGAAATATAAGTAAATTAAGTATCTTACTAAAAAAAAAAAAAAAAAAAAAAAAAAACTTAACAACAAAGCCTAACCATATGAATTTAACTAAAAAAAAAAAAAAGAAAGAAAGAAAGAAAGAAAGTAAAAGGAAAGTCAGGGATAGCCTTGAATACATTGGCACAGAAGACTTTCTGAACAGACCAGGAAGGCTGACAATAAGTGTGACCCCATGAGACTGAAAAGCTTCTGTTAGGTAAATGAAGTCATCATTTGCACAGAGTGGCAGCCTATAAAATGGGAAAAGATTTTCCCAGCTCCACATTCTTTATAGGGTTAAAAATACATAACAGGGTCCAAAATACATAAGAATTCAAGAAACTTGATAGACAAAGAAATGAAATAGCCCAATTTAAAAATGCCATACAGATTAAGCAGATAATTCTCAATAGAGGAAACTCACATGGCTGAGAAATACTTGAAGAAATGTTCAACATCCTTAGCCATCATGGAAATGCAAATCAAAGCTAATTTGAGATTCCATCTTACAATGGTCAGAATCACTAAAATCAATAACACAAATGACAGTGCATGGTGGTGGAGGTGTGGATAGTGAAGTTGAAAGCTTGTACAACAACTACAGAAATGGGAATCGCTGTTCCTCAGAAAGATGGGAATTAATCTATCTCATGACCCAGCTGTACTAGTCTTTGCAATGTACCCAAAGGATGCTTCATCAACAACAGGCATGCTTGCTCAACCATGTTCACTGATGATCAATCCATAATAACCAGTAATTGGAAACAACCTAGATGTTCCTCAACAGAAGAACAGATGAGGAACATGTACTACATTTACATGATGAAATATTGCTCAGCTCTTGAAAAAAATATGACATCATAAAATTGGCAAGCCAAAGAATGGAACTAGAATAAATTATCCTGAGTGATATAACTGAGACCCAGAAGGATAAATATGATATTTATTAGCTTATATATTGATACTAGCCATTAAGTAAATGATATCCAAGCTACAATCCATAGAGTCAGATGTTAATTTTTTTAAAACAAATCTCAGTTGTTTAATCTAACGAATGAAGATCCAAAAGCCAGATGCTGGGTAAAAGCCTGCTAGCTCAGAATGACTGAGAAAACATCCAGCTGACCTTCCCCATCATCCAGACATCTAAAATAAATAAATAAATAAATAAATAAATAAATAAATAAATAAATAACTTCAAACCAATTTCCCTCCTTTCTATTTCCTGTGAGCATCTCTATCTATCGGCATGACTTCTTACTATCTATCATTTCCTATGTTCACTTTCTGTCTCCTGGTTGCTTGCTCTGCCTCTTAACCCATGGTTTATTTAATTCTGTTTACAATATTCAAGCAGAGAGATCTTGGATTAAAGGTGTATGCTAAGGCTGCAACACAACAAAATTAAAAACAATTTTTTTCTAGTAAATAAAGCAATCTCTGGGCTCACGGTGTTATTAAAATATACTGCAACAGCCAGAGATGTTAGACATAGCGAAAGGGACCTGGGGAAACACATGAATCTCCATGGAAGGGGAACAGGGGCAAGATTCAGTGGGATCTAGTGGGAACAGGAATGGAAGACTGGACTGAGGAAAGAAATGGTGAGAGACAACTAGAATTGGGGAACATGTGGGGAGCACTTGAGGGGCCATATTGAAACCGAGTCTAGTGAAAACTTCCTATAATACAGGAAGGCAATGCTAATGAAGTCTCTAACTAATGAGGAGATGGAGGATACCAGGAGAACAAGGCCTTCCAAAAATAATTGAGCAAATCTCTTAAGAGCTCAGAGACTGAGGCAGCATGCACATGGCCTAGACAGGTCTGCATCAGGTCCAGGTCCTCTGCATATATACTATAACGTTCAGATTTCTATTTTTATGGGAACCCTAAATGTGTAAAAATGTAGACCTCAAATTCTTGTGCTTTCTCTTTGGGTTCTTTTATTTTTTTTTTCTGTTGGCTTGTTCAACTTTGTTATGATTTTCAATTTATCTTACGATTTTTAAAAAAATTTTGTCATGTTGTTATCTCCTAGAAGTCTGTTCTTTCTGAGAGACAGAAACCAAGTAGATCTAGATCGGAGATGATGCAAGGATCAACTGGGAGGAATAGGGATGGGAAAATATATTTGGATAAAAAATTTTAAAGAAAGAAAAATCCTCAAAGTATGTGTAATAAAACTTTTGGTTTTCAGTACCTGTCCATCTGTTTGCAGTTGTGACTTGTAAAAAGATTTTATAAGAAATCAGTATCAAAATCAAAAGGGTATGTAAATACACTTGCAAATTCACACACATATTTGTTTGGGATGCTGGTCCTAAAAATTCACACCAAATGTTTTACTATCTCTTCTGATCTCTAATAATGAGTTTTGTTAAATTTTTCTAAGTCTAGTATGTATTGTTGCTGCTGTCTTTAATTCCCTTCATCTATAAATTTATCTTGCTATTTGCTTCTATTAGATGCCTAAGGACGCTGTCAACATGTTTCTATCTAATTTGATTCTTTTTTATTGGACACATTACCTTGTTATTTATTTGCATTGGCAGACCCACTCATTGCAGTAGAAAAAGAAAGCCAACAGTAGTATACACTGTACAGGGTAATCCTCACCAATGGCTTAATTTAGTAGTTCATGGTTTGAATGCTCAATGTCATCAAGACTTCATTTGTGAATTTTTAGTGAGATATTAAAGACTATTTTATCGATATCTTGATTGGTCTTTGGAGATAATCTTATAATTTCTCCCATTATAAGCTATGAGGCTCAGGCTTTCATTATCCAGGAAGTTACTATCACACATTCTTGGCAGATGAAAATAATTCAGTTAATAAAAACGGCTTGTACTTTCATTATTAAAATTTTCCACGTGAAGAAACAGATGTCCTTGTAAGTTTATTGATTAAGCAAATATGTATTGTGAGGTTCCCATGTGTTGACACTAGTAATGGAGTAGTGGATAAACAAAGATATCTACTCTTCTGGGTCTGCCATTGTAGAAAAATCCCAGAGGATGAAAACGACAAGGAGTAAAGAGGACAAATGTGTTGTGTTCAGAGAAGTCCAGTGTTATGAAGGAAAATAATTCAGGGAAAGAGGTAAGAGATGTCATGACTTGGATAGGTTCCTAAATTTTATAGAATGATAGAGACGTATGTTTATTAAATAACCCCAAACATCAAAAGTCGCAATTTTTGTCAGTGGATGGAGGTGAAAGGAATATAAAGGAGGATTGGATGTTTTTTGTGATTTGGTAGTTTCAAACATTATTATAATGAATATAGTCTGTTTAACCCCCTCCTTGAGTATCTTCTCCTGAGCTCTTTCATCCATACAAGTTTGTGTCCTACTTCATATCACCCAAGTATGTGTGGACCATTGAGTTTAAATAGGGTTTCCTGCTTTCTATATGAGCATGAGAAGGAGGTTGCTGCTGGAGAATAGGAAACTCATCAGTTGGTACACCAAAGAACTAAGTGACACTTCTTTAGCTACTCCTAACGGTTGATAGTGGATAGTGCTTCTGGACAAGGTGGGTCCTTGTGAACTCTAGTCCCTTCTGTAAGGCAGTCTTGGGTAGGGCTTGTACAGGTAACTACAGATGTCATAAATTCATGATTGCATCATCTGTGCCATATCCAGAAAACACATTCTCAGCAGTCCTATCCAACCTATGGTTTTTATCATCTCTCTGCACACAATTCTGTGATGGACCACAAGTCATGATGGACAGGTGTAGGGAACAGTGTATGATATAGAAGTCACATTTAGGGACAAGCACTCTACATTCATTTATTCTCTAGGCTTTGACCAGTTGCGAGTCTTTATAATAACTGCTGACCACTGAAAATGGACTCTTCTCTAAAGGGACTGAAAGCTGCACAAACCTAGGAGATATAATGATAAGTGTTTATAATAGAGTTTGATACTAAGTCAACTCAGCAAAAAAAAAATAGGAATAGGTTCTCCCCAAGCCCTAGGACATCCCAAGCCATGGGGTTTGGTTATTTGAATGATTTGAAGGGGATAGTAACTGCATAAAAATACCAATCATTGTTCACCCAACTCTTCCATAAAACTCCTCAAGTTCCATCCAATGTTTGGCTGTGGGTCTCTGCATCTGTTTCAGTCAGTTGCTAAGTAGAGCCTCTCAGAGGACAGCCAAGCTAGGCTTCTGTCTAAAAGCAAAACTGAGTATCATTAATATTGTCAGGGATTGGTGCTTGCCTATGAAATGGGTCTCAAGTTGGCCTGATAATTGGTTGGCCATTCCCTCATTCTCTGTTTCATCTTTGTCCCAACATTCTTGTAGACAGGACAAATTTTGGGCCAAAAGTTTTATGGGTGGGTTGGTGTCCTTATCTCTCCACTGGGTATCCTCCCTGACCACAAGAGGTGGCCTTTTCAGGTTCTCATAGTAGTGGGAATATGGAATCTGAAGAGGCTACCTCCTGTAGCCAGATAGCTTGTTTATAATATTGTAGTAGTGTCCTATCTCTACAATTGTCAGTTAAACATTATAGATATAGGTCAATATCAAAAATCCATCATGCTCCTGTGTTTAAGATCTTTTAGTCATTTTCCATTGCCCAAGTAGAGGAAGCTTTGCACTTTTTATTTCCCTAGCCCATAATCTGTCCTTCTTCCTCATTCTATGATGGCATCAAATTTCAGATGCTTTTCTCTCCTCCTATAATCTTCTCCTAACCTAAATCAGCTCACCTTTACTTCCCAAGGCATCATAAGATTAGAATTCATAACTCCAAAAAGGAAAGAAAGAAAACTTCTTAGACAAGTAGGCTATGCTGGCACTGTGACTCACCAAGTAGGCTATGCTATCTGGCAAGGAAGCCCTAGGGATCTGCCTCCATCTTCACAGGTTTCCAGGTTGTCTCCCTTTCTCACATTAGTTCTAGGGGATCAACTCAGGTCCTCATGTTTTAAGCCAAGCACTTTCCCAAATGAGTTAGCGCCCCAGCCCACTAAGTGTGCTTTGAATCAGTGAACATTGCCCATGACTTTGAATTTAACTATTGTCTTTCTTCTGAATGTAGAAATGCATAGAGCAGCAGTGTTGTGAGTTCTATCATCAGAACTGGACTACCTTCAAATGTGGACTCTTCATTTCTTGTCTGTGTAAATTGTGCAAGACAGTTACTATCTTTGAACTATATTTTGTACACCTTTAAATAGAGCAAAGAATCATCTCTTACCTTTTATCCTGTGATAAGGATAACAGGTAACATTTCCACAGAATTTGAGGATACAGTACAGATATTGAATAAATAAGGTATTTATTGCTTTCTGAAGTTCCCAGGATTGCTAATTTCAAGATCATCTTATAACAAAAGGCTATGACTCTCATTTGTCCATTCAGTCAGTAGTAATTAATGATAACCATTCATAAGCCACTGTGTCAGGCTTTATAGCTTTTATGCAATGATATTATTAGAGATTTTTAACTTCTTCTCATGGTTTACTAATAAAATGTCATCATCATTTGTATCAATAAATTTTGCAATTATTACTACCTATGATCAAGTAAATGAATTTAAAAATAACCATATTGTTTTAAAATATTTAACCATTTTTATGATCGTTGTTTTTTGTAAATCAACGTTCTTTATTACATTTGTTTTTAATTTTTTATGAAAAATACTGTTCCTAATCACTCATAAAGTATCTCTTACAAAAATTAGGCCCTTTACTATCAATCAGTGACTCCTCTAGACCATCATACATATTATTACATTATATTATATATGTATTACATCATACATACGTGTTACATTTTACTTATTTTTAACCTTCCTCACTTTGAGGAGCTTTGAAGCTCATCGAAGTCTGTAGCTTATTTGAAGCCTTACATACCTATCATCCTATTGCTAATGACTAAACATGGATAATAAATATAAAACACAACAGCTTGGTGAAGCCTGAAAACCTGAGTGCTTTCTCTGGTCTGACCTTGTGTATGTCTCAGTGAGTACTGTTTTAAGTTTGGGGGAAGATGCAGAGTTCATTATTGCTCCTACCTGCAAAAGCATTTGAAGAAAAAAGTTAGCTTTCTGTTCACTAATAGTCAGCAAAACAGAAGGATATAAACACGCCGTGCTTGGTAATATTCCCCACAGCAAAACCCCAGAAGTTATCCTTATGCTTAGATGTCCTCTAAGAGTCAGCATCCTCCAAGATTGGTGCTCACAGTATCCCTTAGTGGCACATAAGTGGTTCTCTTTTTTCTTTGTCTTTTGTGTTTGAACTTTAGTTGAAGGTAACCTTTGAAATAACAGGACAAGTTATATTCCCAGGGAATATAGGTGAGGATGTACTTTTATGATTTATTATTGGTACTGATTTTTCCTCATTTTTTTCTAACACTCTCCAGTACAGACTTTCAGAAAAAGCACTATAATCTTGTCAATAAACTGGTAACAGAAAAGCAGAAAGCTGCAATAACAAGAAATTTTTCTACAAATTTCACTCATGGACCATAGTCAGCTGATGTGACTCATGGTCACATCTTTCTGTATATAAATTGATGGAGGCCTTACAAGAACTTCTTAAGAGTCATAACTTTTTTTTAGAATATTTCAAATTTCGATTTTATGGAAAATTTGTCAAAATTATGCATAGAGATATAGAGATATATCTTCAGCAGGATACAGAGATATCCTTCACCACCATTCCCAATCATCTTCACACAAAATGTGCAAAGATGGCTCTAAGCCCATCTCCAGCATCTTTTCAGTTGTATTCATAACTTTAACAATAAAGTAATGTGATCAAAAAAAGAAATAATTAAATTTAAAGCATATTGACACAGTTTATGACTTTTTGACAAAGTATCAACGTTTCTGAGAGTCAGTTTACTCCTAGAAAAAATAAAATAATATTTGTTATCAGAATTGTAATAAATATCTCAAATTTTGAAGAAAAGCCACTTTTCAATGCAATCATTTATCTATTATACCATACCTGCCAGCAGACATTCTGCACCCCACCCAGTGTTCTGAATGCAAGTGAACCATTGCCATTTCTGCTGATGAAGTTTGTTCTGTTCTGTCATTGACTCTTAGATTAGTTTCATTTGTAGTTTACCAGCTCCTTTACATGCTTTTTACAGACATTGGATTTCATTTATGCTCATCTGTAAGACAAGTAATGGACCATAAAGTTTTAGGGACCAAGATACTTAAATAATTGTACAAAGACAAATTTCAGAGCTTTGTTTTAAACATCTAGTACATGGCTTTAGAAGAAGCACCCAGACATTCTCTCAGATATTCATACTGGTTTACTACAACATGGAGATGGAATCTACCACATTCTAGTTTGTTTTAAAATTTACATTTTAATGAAGGTACTCCCTCTATGAAGGTACTCCCTCTATGAAGGTACTCCCTCTATGAAAGTACTCCCCAACCCAACCTCACATTCCTGCCTTACCACTCTAGCATCACCTTACACTGGAGTATTCAGCCTCCACAGGATCAACGGCCTCCCCTCCCACTGATGCCAGACAAAGCAATTCTCTGTTACATACGTAGCTGGAGCCATGGGTCCCTCATGTGTTCTCTTTGGTTAGTGATTTAGACCCTGGGAGCTCTGGGTGGTCAAGTTAGTTGATATTGTTGTTCCTTCTATGGGGTTGCTAACCCCTTCAGCTCCTTCAGTCCTCCCCCTAACTTCTTCATTGGATTCCCATGGCTCAGTTCACGGGTTTACTGTGAGTATCTCTACATTTGAATTGGACAGATGCTGGCAGTCTCTCAGGGGACAGTGATACCAGGCTCCTGTCAACAAGCACTTCTTGGCATCAGCAATAGTATCAGGGCTTGGTATCTACAGGTAGGATGGATCCCTAGGTGGAGCAGTCTCTGGATGGCCTTTCCTTCAGTCTCTCCAACATTTTTTTTTTTGTCTCTGCATTTCCTCTAGATAGGATCAGTTCTGGGTTAAACTTTTTGAGATGGGTGGGTGGCCCATCCTTCAACTAGGGGTTGTGCCTATCTACTAGAGATGATATCCACAGGTTCTATCTCCTCTTTGTTGGATATTTTAGCTAATATCAGCCCTGTTAGGTACTGTGAGTCTCTCACTTCCCTGGCATTGGGAATTTCTAGTGGCTACCCCCAGTTTGTCATCCTCCACTTCTACATATTTCTGTTAAATTCCCTGACCCTCTGTACTTATCTCCTGTCTCTTCCCATGCCTGATTCCCAACTCCCCTCCCCCCTTTTTACCTCCCCTTCTCTCTCCCTTCCAGGTTCTTCTCTCCCTCTATCACCTGTGATTATTTTGTTCACCCTTCTAAGTAGAACTGACGCATCCACACTTTGGTCTTCCATTGTCTTAAGCTTCATATGGTCTGTGAGTTGTATTATGGTTATTCCGAGCTTTTGGGCTAACATCCACTTATCAGTGAGTACCTACCATGTGTGTTCTTTGATGTCTAGGTTACCTCACTAAAGATATTTGTTAGTTTCATCCATATACCTGTGAATTTCATGAAGTCATTCTTTTTAATAGCTGAATAGTATCCCATTGTGTAAATGTATTACATTTTCTGTATCCATAATTCTGTTGAGAGACAGCTGGGTAGTTTCCATCTTCTGGATATTATAATTAAGACTGCTATGAACATAGTGGAGCATATGTCCTTGTAATATGTTGGAGCTTATTTTGGGTATATGCCCAGGAGTGGTATACCTGGGTCTTCAGGTAGAACTATGTACAATTTTCTGAGGAACTTCCAGATTAATTTCCACAGTGGTTTACCAGCTTGTTATCCCACCAATAATGGATGAGTGTTCCTCTTTCTCCACACCCTTGCCAGCATTGGTGTGAGGTGGAGTCTCAAAACTGTTTTGTTTTGCATTTCCCTGATGACTAAGGATGTTGAACATTTCTTTAGGTGCTTCTCAACCATTCAAGATTCCTCAGCTAAGAGTTGTTTAGCTCTGTACCCCATTTTTAATAGGATTATTTGTTCCTCTGGAGTCAAACCTCTTGAGTTGTATAAATTGGACATTGGCTCTCTATCAGATGTAGGGTTGGTAAAAATCTTTTCTCAATCTGTAGGTTGACATTTTGTCCTATTGACAGTGTCCTTTGGCTTACAGAAACTTTTCAATTTTATGAGGTCCCATTTGTCAGTAGTTGATCTAAGAGACTGAGCAATTGATGTTCTGTACAGATTTCCCCCTTTGCCTCTGTGTGTTCGAGGCTCTTTCACCCTTTCACTTCTATTTGATTCAGTGTATCTGGTTTTATGTGGAGGCCCTTGATCTACATGGACTTGAGCTTTGTACAAAGATAAGAACATGGGGAGATGATCTCTTCTAACCATTGTTATTATAATTAAATGATTTGCACATAAAAAATGTTTGAAACACTTACTAGGGAGTCTTACCTTGGCTCTTTATTTTTCTCAGATTTACACAGTTTAATAAATATACTCTTCATTTTGTGCCCGATAACTTTCCATTGACACCTGAAGTCAAACCAAAATATTCTTTTCTGGCCTCCATTATCTATAAATGACTGTTTTCAAGTTGAAGGATAATTGTGATTATTTTCCCACAACTACAGACTCTAAAAATCTCACAAAATCTAAAACATAAACTTCAAGTAAAATTTATTCACCTCCAGGATCTTGAGATGAAAAAAAAAAAGACCTTTGGGGATCCATAATATTACCCTTCATAACATTCTCTATTAAAAAGAACTAGAATCATAAAAACGTAATACCAACAACAATATTTATACCTGAAAAAGCAAAGTTAAATATGGAATTTTAAAATATATATTTTGTCTTTCCAGAAAAATAAGGTAAATTTTGTAGTGTTTTCAATGGATGCATTTTTATCAAATTGTATGTTCTCCAAAAGGAATTCCACAGTTATAGAAGGAAGATGCATTTACAATCAAATAAAAATTCACATGGGGATGCTTTGTTATAGTTTATTTTCTTTTATCAAAACATAATTGCCGTGAGCGATGTTTGCAATAATAGCAATATCAAATTCAGAATAGATATGTAGTGTTGATTGAATAGCTTAGATAAATGATAAAATTATAAACCACAATGTTTTGTTTCCTTTGGTTGATATCTAACAAAGAGTTGCCTGTGAAAATACAATCACTAATTTGGAGTTAGTCTACAAAAATCATTGTTGAACTTTCTCAAATACACCACATAAATTTGTAGGCCCATTAATTTCATTACAGAATCAACCAAACCAAAAGTTAACAAGTGGATCGAGTCTTCCAAATTCCGTAAACTTCCTAGTTAATACAAATCAGGAGTAATGTTATATAATGCAGTTATCTATTCTCTGTAAAGTACATTTTAACTCAAACTGCTAGATGCAATTTGGAATATATTATAATGATAATTGCTTATTATATTTATTATCCTCATAGCCTTATGAATTGTTTTGTAGAGGGAATGTTCTATGCAAAAATAAATAAATAAATAAATAGAGTTATACCTTTCAACCTCAGTAAGAAGTCAAAACCCAAGCTCCTAATGTACTTTGAAATCAAATTCCACATTTTCATTTCTTTATTCTCTTAGCTCTTAAAAAGGCAGGCACGTATTCCCATACCTAACCTTCATTTTTAATTCCAATTCCCAGCATCCTCCACATTGCCTCAAGCATGGTTACAGCAAACACAAACTCATTTTTTTTTTTTTCAATTCTAAAAACTTGGGCTATTGTCCCCAATAGTCTTGCATGACTATGCTTGACTTTTCTTAGTTAGTGTGCATTTCCCTTCTTGAGAAAAAACAACTCTACAGCCTACATTAATATATCTTGACCTATACTTTATTAGCACATTTGTAACACATAGGCTGGAATTTTAATTTCCTTAGTTTTTCCATAAACATGAATTTACCTAAGCTATATTCAGAAATATATTGCAAATATTAGTGTAAGGTTCTTTTTACCAGATAACATCAGAGTCCTAAAGTTTAATCCTATGGGCTACAATGGCAACAACTTAGATAGCTATTATAGGGGATGAGTCTCAGAATTGCCCCATGTTTCTAAGCTCTTGTACCGAGGATAATACCAGGGACAAGGTTATAAATAGAAAGAAAAGGATTTTTATTAAGAAAAACACTGGAGAAGAGGTCCCAAATGAGTATAGAGCTAGAGGATGGAAAGGAGATTTCTGCAAAGATGCTTTCTGGACATGGTGTGCACTCATAAATTCCCTTTAGCTGTGATATCCGAAGAAGACTTGAACAAAATGAAGCCTGTCAACATTTTATCATAGGACAATGAAGGATCCAAGAGGTCTATCCCTCCCTGGGTGGTTATCAACAGTTAATGATGGTGGAGGTAGGGGAATCACTTTCTTTAGTGATACATTCACAATGCATTTTCCACTCCAAAAAGAAATATCCTCATACCTATGTTCATACAGACAACCATGATCTACTGGGTCACTCCACACAGAGCAGCCATGATAGTAAGATGTGGTCGTGCTTGGAAGAAGAAAGACTTTAGTGGAAGAGGATGAGGTAGAGAAGGAAGTGTCGAGTGAAAAATATTAGAATTCATTGTGTACATTTATGAAAATGCCCAACAAAACCTTTTTGTTGTTACAAGGCATGGAAAGCTCTCCCAAGAATGTATGAATTTCAGCATGAACACATATCAGTACTTTCAGTAAAGCATATGTTTATACTTACATTTGCTAATATAACCATTAATAAAAACAAGTTGCTTTGACCTAGAGGGTTACTTGTGTCTTTATAATCTCTATATCTCTGTTTTGCTTTTATTCTATCTGAAGTTAATGAGCTGTATGAACTTCAACAAATGAGCAGCTAACACGGGCCATCTTAAACTCATACTACTTTCTCTCCGGTGTGTCTTTTTATTATACTATCTATCAAATTTCAAAGTTACACTTTTCTTTTCCCCAGTCCATTGCAAGTAGTAGTTCTGAATGTGTTCTTTTAAGTGTGTGTGAGTGTGTGTGTGTGTGTGTGTGTGTGTGTGTGTGTGTGTGTGTAGTGCAGAGACCACAGGTACATTCAGATCCTCTGGAATTGAAATTAGAGGCAGTGTGAGCCACCATTGTGAGTGCCAGGAAACAAACTCGGGGGTTCTCTTCTTGGAAGAACTGACCTGGCAATGTCATGGAAACCTTGTGGATTGTCTCATAGAAAGTTCTATGCAAGATGCTAAGGAAGAAAAGCAAACAAGAGTATCACCTGGTATTAAAGCCTGCAGACCACACAAGGACCAGCACAGTGAGATCTCACAACGTATAAGAGCAGCACTTGTGTCTTGGGAGTAGCTAAAAGTTATACAATTGGACTTCAGATCTATTCAGTAGGGAAGAACCCATGCCCGGTACTATAAACACTGCTAACTAACTACCCATAGGTGGTAAAGGTCATAGACCTTATGGGAGATGTTGCTACTGAAACATTTCTAAACCAATACAATTTCTAACTGTGATTGAAAGTTTTAAATTCATGCCCACTAAGTGAAGCTCTCATCCCTCATTTAAGGAGCTTCTACACAGGAACCACAATTGTTCAAAGACAAAGAACTACTGGCCATGGGATGCTCAGCTCAAACTTATATATCTACAATGCAATCCCTAAAATGAAAGCTCAGGAAAACAAAAACAAAAATAAAAACACAGAAGAGACAACAGAAAAAGAGTAAGAACCAGAGGAACAGAGCATCTGCTGTGAAATGTCATCTTTTATTTATGACAGGGAGCTGTGTTCATGAAATCTAAACAAGACCTACTAAATGGAAGCACCAACTGCTATCCCAAGGTAGATGAGGAAAGGATTAAGTTCTATAGCCAATTAATAGCAACCGAGAAGGAGACTCTTTGAGATCCAGGAACAACCTCTAATAGGTTGTCTAATCCCAAGTTTCAACCATACAAGAAAAACTAAACAGATTCAGCAGGTTTTATTTATAATGTGTGTGCGAGTGTGAGTGAGTGTGTGTATGTGTGTGTATGTGTGTGTGTGAGAGAGAGACACACAGAGACAGAGAGAGACAGAGAGACAGAGACACAGAGAGAGAGACAAAGGAAGAGTGTCTGGAGGAGTTGAAGAGGGTTTGTGGATGGTGGTGATATAAATACAGTATTTGTTCAAAGGGAAAAAAGGATTCTAATTTAAAATTTAAAACCCCCCTAATCTGCTGAAAGGGTAGTATACAATCTTAGGCACTGAACCATCTCTAGTGCCTGAAACATAAGTCTGGAGGCAGCTTTTTCTATTGAATAGACCATGCCAGAAATAACAGTATTTCAATATTAAATATAAATCAAACTATTTTAAATCTATTACCAAAAAGTTTTGATTAGTCAAAAACTTAACATCTGAAGCTGTTTTGAAAGCTGAGTCAAAACAATCATGTCCACCCTGAGCTTAATTAGATTAATTAGGTGCTAATGGTTGGGAAGGTAGCCTGTGACAGAGGAGTACGCAAGGAACAGGATTTGACCTGAGTCCTGCCAACTGCAACTCACCTTAAAACAATGTTGGCAGATGTGATATTGGTGTATGCTGACATAGGTAACATTTTTTCCCATGCAAGTAAGAAAACAGCAGCAGCTATTCACTTAATTTCAAGAGATATAATATAAACATATTTTATTTTAATAAAAACATTCTAGCTTAACCAGTCAAATAGCCACACCTATCTTTAAAAACATTTATTGACAACTTGTCCTTGTTAGCTATATTCTTATAGATTTCTTGAATTTTTTTTCTATTTTTGAACCTTGGACACATAAGCTTTTGGATGAATTTTTTTCTATTTTTATATTAACTGTGATTTTATCCTTCCTAGATCTGAACAGCAGTGCATTCTATTAGACTAATGGCATCAAAGAAAGCAAGCTATCAACCCTGTCTTAGCGGGTGCCCAGTTCCCCAGATTCAGCCAGTAACATAGCAGCTTCCACACTGCTGCACCTTTAAGCACTCCAGTTCATTCTTATAATTTAATTTTGTTTTGTGTGCATTTCCCCCTGGAGCATGACATTTCAATTCTGTCTGACTTCTAAAGGCTTTTCTTCGGCAGATGTTCCATACATAGCTGGAAGGAGTTGCCTGGTAGTCAACTTCTGTAATTTTAATCAAATGTTCAGTCTTGTGAAGCTAGAGGGAGTTTCTGTTTGAATTACTCCGAATTTCACACAAAGCTACTGTGTGGTGCCAAGAATCCAAAATATTGTTTTCTGAAAGGTTAGAAAGTCAGGTGGAATGTCGTAGAATACAAATAAAACTATTAATTCAAGTAGAGGTAGTTTATTCCCAACCGCCTTTGTCTAAGCATCAAAGCTAACTGCTCCTTACCACTGGCTAAAAGTGGACCACCTGAGTATGATCTGAGCGGTCCTAAGAGGAACCATTGTTTCCTCAAAACTCCCTCCTGACTGGGAACTGCATGTTTTCAAAGGATAAACTGAAACTTTCTTGCCATCAAAGAAACTCCAGGTGGGCTTCCCTTCTGGGAATGGAAAATGACAGGTTTCTCTTTGTGGCAAGGCAACAAACCACTGGTGGGGGACTTTGGAATGAACCATGACTGCTTACAGATGTGACACTCACAAAGGAAAGGAGAGAAAGTGACAGAAAACAGGGGCAGGAAAACAGGTAGACAGGAGGAACAAAAGCTAACCTGACTATAATTTACTGTTTTACTTATGAGGAGTTATTCTTGAATTGGAGGTCAGATGCTATAGAGTAACAGAGGTGACTGAAAATGAAAACTTGAGAGTGAGAAGATGGACATGATTAAAGCCCAACTCACCTGCCACTGTGTGAAGCTGCTGCACCTTCCTATTGTTCTGCTTCATAACCAAACTCAGACATCAATTCAATGAGGAAAACCAAACCCTTCCAAATGGTGGGAAATTTTCAGATTTATACAAGTGCCCACTCCATCTTTTATGCTAATATGATACTTCTAAGACAAAAGTGGGATAAGGTACACTCTGTCTTTAGGAATTTCTTATATATGTTTATCTCAACACTTTGTATTTTAAATAACTTTAGTGGCTATTTTTTGCGAATGCTATAAAGAATCATTTCTGGGAAGATATTATTCAGACGACTGGTCATGACAAAATCTGTGATACATTTTATTTCATTTCTTTTTATTGATTTTTCTTTCATACAACATATCCCAACCAGTTTCTCCTCCCTCCACCCTTTCCTGCCTCCTTCCATCTCTTCCACGCCTCCTCCCTTTCTCTTCAGGAAATAACAGGCTTCCCAGTGATAGCAGCTGAACATGGCATGACAAGATACAGTAAGACTGGGCACAAGGCTGGACAAGGCAATCCGTTAGGAAGAAAACTGTCCCAAGAGCAGGCAAAAGAGTCAGAGACATCCCCAGTTCCATTGTTAGGACTCCCGCAAAAATCACAAGTTAAACAACCATAAGTTTTATTCAGATGTCTAGTATACACCCATGCAGGCTCCTTGACTGCCACTTCAGTATCTGTGGTCTCTAGGAGAGCCTTTCTTAGTTGATTCTGTGGACTGAGTTTTCCTAGTATCTTCTACCCTCCTGTCTCCTACAACATTTCACCGCTCTCCTCTGCAAGGGTTTCCTAAATTCCACCTAATGTTTGGCTAAGTGTCTCTGCATTTGCCCCATCAGCTAATGGAGGAGGCCTCTCTGACAGTAAATTTTAAACACAATAAAAAAAGAAATTGAGTGGTTTTACTCTGAAAATAATCAAATAGCTTTTAAATTTTTAAAGTCATAATTTATTGTACTATTTAATAAAAGTGTTCTGGCCCCCCAAAAAAGAAAAAAGTAAAGCCAGTATAAAATCACCAAATCCTGAGAGTATAAAGTCAGGCAGAATGGGCCATTAAACTAGGAAAATAAGCATCTAAGTTTTAGCAACCTACTGACTTCCATCCAGTGCAGGCTTGCAAGAGAGCTTTGTTCTTTTGTTTATTCAAATATCCTCTCATGCTTTCTAATGAATTCCATAACTAGAAAATGAAGAAGGGGAGATGTGATCTTGTTCACTCAGCATTTCATAATCAAAGGCAAGATAAAGAAGAGCCTGACTATGTTTTTTAAAAAATATATTATGAAGCATAATCCTACCATGTCCTTGTAAGGAAAAATTGGAAAACTCACCTACAGACCTGTTTCTCTCAATGACTGAACAAGAAAATGTAGGAGACAAAGATGCAGAAGCTAGTGCACACATTCAATGTGGTGGCAGAGTTTACACATTAAGTATAGTTGCTTAATTACTTGCTGTGGAGACTGCCACAGTGATGGTGGGTATGAAAATGTACAGAAACTTGTGCTTGATTACAGAAGTGCTTTGTAGAATTTCACTAAGGGAAAATATGATGAATTAATACAGACCCCTGATAGGTAGACACAGAGTAAAGAGCTGGGTAACACAGGTAGTTTCCTCCTCACCCTCCTGACATCTGCTAAAGTAACTGGGGTCTGACCACATTGCTTTGTTACTGCTACATGTATTTCATTATCTCTGGAGTGGCTTGAGTAACTTTGGAGCTCTAATCAGGTGGCATGTGATTTCATCCATCCCTGACGTGCTATCTACTTAGTTGTCCATGGACAAAGGCTGTCATCTCCTAGGAATAGAAGCAAAGAGAGAGCCATTAATTTAACTGTATTTCCACATAAAAGTATGAACCTCTATGTTTATCACTGGTGAACTACACAGACACTTGAGTTAGATGGCAAGATTTTCTTCCATTAAAAGTAGGCATTCACTAAATGCCTGGACAAATGCTAGTGGCAGTTTGCTCTCTGCTATAGAACCAAGTTCTGGTATGATAGTGTGGTTGAATCATCACAAATGAATCATCTTCTGACTATACTTGTTGCCTTTCTTTAACTTTGATTTCGCTTATCATTAACTTTGATTTGTTAATAAAATGTACTCTCTTGTTGGAAATTCTAATAATTTTCATTTTAGAAAACAAAATAATACATTAACATTAAAATGAAAAACTGTAGAGTAAGAGAGCCTTGAATAGCATCTTTGTTCATGATAATATTCAATTTATTTATTCTATTATGTTCCATGTTTCAATATTTTCTATGAGATTCTCTGGGGAAATGTTTTAAATTGAAAGGGTGTTGGCCTTTCTTAAAATGCCATAAACACATTTATTCCAACTCTGAATGAAAATTAAGATAAAAACATACTTCACGGTTCATCTATCATAACTGCATTTGCTTTAAGAAACTCTATAACCAAGCAATATTTAGGGATATTCTTTTAAAATAAATTTTTCAAAATATGAAACCAAACTGAGAGGAACAAACACTGCTGATGCAGTTTAAGCTCCATGTTAGACACAGTCACACTGAACTTCCAACAGAAGAACTGCTCATAAAACCAGTGTCTTACTTTTATATTAAATGTGAATTCAAATTTATCATTTTGTACTGATAGAGAAAGATTATTCATCAGCTTATTGTATCAGTAAATTCATCAATCTACTGATTTAGAAAAAAAAAGGACAAATTAATTTCATCATGTTAAGGATTTGAAAGGTCCTTGTGATGGTTTGTATATCCTTGGACCAGGGAGTGGCACCATCTGAATGTGTGGCCTTGTTGGAATAGGTGTGACCTAGTTGGAATGGGTGTGTCACTGTGGGTGTGGGTATAAGATCCTCACCCTAGTTGACTGGAAGTCAGTCTTCCACTAGCAGCCTTTGAATGAAAACATAGAACTCTCAGCTCCTCCTGCTCCATGCCTGCCTGGATACTGCCATGCTCCCACCTTGATGATAATGGACTGAACCTCTGAACCTGTAAGCCAACCCCAATTAAATGTTTTTTATAAGACTTGCCTTGGTCATGGTGTCCTTTCACAGCAGTAAAACCCTAACTAAGACAGAAGTTGGTACCAGCATAGTGGGGTATTCCTGTGACAACCTGACCATGTTTTCGGGAGGACTGTGGAAGGACTTTGGAACTTTGGGCTTGAAGATCCATTCGTTGTTAAGAGCTCTGTCAGATGTTGTATAGGGGCTTGGAAGATAATGTTGAGAACAGTGCAGATGGAGGCCTGGCTTGTGAAATTTCAGAGGGAAAATTAAAGACTCTTTTCAGGGCCATTGCTGTTTTGATTGTGAAGATTCTGTAGTTCTGGTTAGCTGGGGCTGAAGAATCAGCTGTGATTAACAAGATACCAGAACTACTAAAGCAAAAACTTTGCATTACTGGGACTATTGATGCTGGTTAGCTGGAGCTAAGAAATTAGCAGTGATTAAGAAGAGATCAGCATCATTGAGGTGACATCTTCTGGGAAGTGTTTTCTGAAAGCACAAAGAGGCTGTGTTCCAGAGATAGCCAAGGTTGTATTCCTGCTGCAGCGGGACTTGATAATGTGTAAAAGTCACCCAGGTGGTACTGGTTTTGAAGGCATGAAGGGGTCATACAGAGCAGCTGAGGCTTGGTACTGTGAGAGGCCAGGGAAGGCCATTGGTGAAGGTGCAGCCTCAGTTGCAATTGACAGCCCAGAACTGAAGGGGCCATGCAATGTTTTGGAGATGCCCGTACCATGAGATGACCACCAAGAGCAGCAGCAGTGGAGTACAGGCATCTGGAGCCTAGAGGACGACACATGTGCTACAAAGGGCATGGCTGGAGAAGTGACCCAAGCCCTTGGAGGAGCCCAGAAGATCGTGAGTTGGATCCCAGACATTGGACGGTTGGATATTGATTTTTGCTTTTGATTGTGACTATGCCCTGATATTTTCCCTCTTGAAGGAAGAAAATATTTTAATGGATCCCACAGTTAAGAGACTTTTAATTGTAAAAAGACTTTGGATTTTAAAAGAGATGGATATTTTAAAGAGATTGAAAATTTAAGAATATGTAAAGACTGTGGGACGTTTAAAGTTATTTAGACCTCGGGGATGAATAAGAATGTAAGGGTTGAGGCTTACTAGTGATGTGTTTGTGTGTCAAGTTGACAAGGGGTCAATTGTACTGGCTAGTTTTGTGCCAACTTGACACAGCTGGAGTTATCACAGAGAAAGGAACTTTAGTTGAGGAAATGCCTCCATGAGATGCAACTGTAAGGCATTTTCTCAGTTAGTGATCAAGGGGGAAAGGCCCCTTGTGGATGGAACCATCTCTGGGCTGGTAGTCTTGGGTTCTATAAGAGAGCAGGCTGAGCAAGTCAGGGGAGGCAAGCCAGTAAGGAACTTCCCTCCATGGCTTCTGCATCAGCTCCTGCTTCCTGACCTGTTTGAGTTCCAGTCCTGACTTCTTGGTGATAAACAGCACTATGGAATTGTAAGCTGAATAAACCCTTTCCTCCCCAATTTGCTTCTTGGTCATGATGTTTGTGCAGGAATAGAAATCCTGACTAAGACAGTCCTTTATCTGTGCATCATGTCTGTTTCTGGCAATCCAATCCTGAAGGCTACAGTATCAGTATAAATGTTTTGAGCTAATGCCATTTATGGTATTTGTTGTAAACTTTAAACCCTATCAAGTAGAGAGCAATGTCAGTGTTCTGACATGTCCTGCCTGTAGAAGGCAAGAAGCAATATTCACACAGCCATTGCCTAAGCCCAGCAGTACTAAAGCTACATAGACTCTCAAAGCATTGTGGGTATTCTATTCTTATGAATTTTTATCTTTTCTCTGTCCTTTCTAATGCATATGGATATCTATTTTGCCTTCATGCCAATGTGCCCACATGTGTGCTTGATGCCTGCAAAACCCATAAGAGAGGCTGGATCACCTGATATTGAAATTGCAGACACTAGTCAGCATTCACAGAGCCCTGAGAACTAAACCTATATCCTCTGGAAGAGCAGCCAGTGATCTTAATCACTGAGCCGTCTCTCTACCCCCTTGAATTTACATTTTAAGAAGCTGTTTTTCTGATTTTTATGTTATAAAATTGAATACTACTCTTAATCACTAACAGTAAAAGATTTAAGCAGAATTTAAAAACTCACATTACACTCTTCTTTTACAGTTCCTACTACTCTCATATAACATTGCACTTAAAAGTTGGCTTTTCTTAATTAGTGCTAACAATGACTACATAAGTGACTATCTTACATTAAACATACTTTTAATATGCTGATTTCAAATTTTAAAGTTATTTTTCTAATTTTTCTTATACTTAAAAATTAATATTCTAGACAAATCATCCACAGTCAGAAAAAAAAGATAGCATTATATCATCTCACAAATATAATAGGATATAGATTTTCATTCTATTTCTAAGCTTAGAAAATTGAATACACATTGCCCAGTGAGCAAATGCCTATTTTCTTTCTTTTCTTTTTCTAACAGTTACATATTTTAGTAAAAGCTAAATATTTTAGCAAAAGTTACATATTTTAGCAGACCACTGATGTAAAAAAAAAAAAAATTAAAGCACCCAACAGAAAGCCAGGAATAAGGCTAACTGTGGTAGTGCAAGCCATCACTATCAACACCTGAACGCAAGAGACATGCAGATATCTGCTCATTGGAGGCCAGTCTGGTCTGTATAGTGAGCCACAGGTCAAGCAAAGGCTATTTAGTGAAACCTTGTCTCAAGAATCAAACAATAGAAATTTTTAAAAATGAAGAAAGAAAACCATGATCAATGATGGAGGATATATAAGAGGAAAGTGATACAGTGAATGTTACTTCTGAAGAAACCTTTTAAACTAAATCTGCAGTAACTTAGTTGCCTTTGGTTATTTAAAGCCTATTTTGTAACAACTGTATTACCTGCTCATGCCTAGTATTGTTTACAATGACTCTACTCCCTTAAGCACTTACACAAATAGCTTTCCAAGACACAGGACCAGTGAGCAGCCATGTTCACTGCCATGCTCAAGTTTGTCTGGCTGTGTAGAGCTTTATTCAGCATTGTATTTATGACAAAGCAAAACCCCAAACACTATTATTCTAAGCAGCTACTGACTCTGTTACTTAAGACACTGTCAGCTTGCATTCCTTGGACTTCAATTTTTTCTTCTTTTCAGTATTAGGATACCATGCTAAGGTTTTCTAAAATCTCCTATCACATTGCTTTGAAATTCTAGTGTATAAAAACCTAAACATTTATTGACTATTCATATGTGTTCCTGTATTGTAAACAGCCAACAGAATCTACTTGCAACTTTAAGCCCCTTTGAATGTCTAACTCTCACACTTTCAAACACTTACTAAGGTTCTGGCAATCTCTTAATCTATCATTGAGATTATTGGAGAGAGAGAGAGAGTCAGACAGACAGACAGACAGACAGAATATTTTGCTAAGCATATGATGGTAATTTGGAGAGTTCAACCTTCAACCTCACAATCCTAGGCTGTTGTAAAACTAGTCTTGAAATCATTTAAAACCCATTGCTTTTGCAAGTTCTGGTATTTGAGGAGTGAGCCACTGCATTTACCTAATGTATTTTTAAAGTATGTCTGATAATATCTTAGAATTGAAGAACAGTGTTAGATTATGAAATGAATAGGTAAGACAAGTATGAGGAAAATAAAGGGCCTGTACATAGGAATACTAAGAAAGAAGCTATGTGCTCTTTATAATGAAGAAAAAGGCAGATTGACACTAGATGTTAAAGAGTAACATTAAAGAAAACCAGGGACCATACACTGTCTGGTCCAAACCCCCAGGTACATGTATAACAGAGGACTGCCTTGTCTGGCCTCAGTGGAAGATGATGTGTCAAATACTGTAGAAACCTGAGGCCCCAGGGGAGGGAAGTGTTGGGGGGTGGAGGAGAAGGGGAGCATCCTCTCAGAGGCAAAGAGGTTGGGACTAGGATGAAGTACTGTGGGAGGGGAACAGGGAAGGGAGAAATCATGTGAGATGCAAATAAATAAAATAATTAACTAAAAAAAGGTTTGAGGAAGTACTTGAAAATTCACCACTTCTCTGCAAGTAAACTACCCTTTCAAGCAGCAAATGCCTCAGACATTCTAAGCACACAAACATGCTCTTTAGAGCATTCTGGGAAGCAGAACTTCAAGAGAAAAATAAATAAATACAGGAAATCATTAAAATTTATAATGGAAAGAAACTGGAATAAATAAACTTGGAACACTATACCGTCAACTAAATTGGACTATGAAAGTCTGCCAGGAAAACAGGGAGATCAAGTGATTGGAGAGAATGGGAGAGAAAGAGGTTGGGGTTGCAGAAAACACAATATGCTAATGTCTCTGCCTCCTTTGTATAAAAACTCTGACTACTTACAGGTTTTAGAAAAGGAGAGAATAGAGCAAAGTACACACGAATCTCAGTAAGTAAGAGAAGGCTTCCAGAAAACAAGTAGATGTTTTTCAAAGCTACTTTGAATGAATTCACTTGAGAATGGAGCAATGAAACATAGCAAAGAGAAATCAAAGCTAAAATAGGAGATTAGAGAATGTAAATGAGGTAAAATGGAGGAATAATGGCTAAGATCATGCTATTTGCATATTATGTACATAGTTAATATTGAGTATCTACATTAAGTGCACTAGTAATGTAAATATATGTATACTAAGTGCCTTAATTAAAATTCAGTGCCCTCATATTAGATATAAAATGAGAGGATAAAGTCATTGTTTACAAAACAGAAATAACAGCAAATGTGTGTAGAAAATTTGAAAGAGACATCATTTAGAAAAAGGGATAAGAAACCTAGGTAGAATTTTTAACAGTCTAAATAGAAAAATGCTAGTTATGTTAGCATCTATTACAAGATTGAAACTTTAAGGTTGTTAACAATACATGTTATTGTATGTATCTGTGGTAAGGGGGTTATGTGCACGAGAGTTCAGTTGCTCACCAATGCAAGAGGCATTAGGGCCTCTTGATGCTGAAGTGACAGGTAGGTAGGAACCACCTTTTATTCTGACAACCAAAATCAGACCCTCAGCAAGAGCAGTAAAAGTTATATGTGATTAACTGCTTATCTACCTCTCTGGCCACCCCCCAAATTTTTTAGTTGTTTGTGTGTTTGTTTGTTTTCTTGCTTGTTTTAAGCTCCAACACAGTAAATATCACCAAGACTTTGGAGACCAATAATTTGGGTGTTTGGAGATTAACAGTCATTTTCAAGATGAACAGAGAATACTGAGACTAGACAGACTTAACCTCCTGGAAATAGAAATAGCTTATAAAAAGAAGGATAGAAGAGATTGCCAGAAATACTAGTGGTACCCTGAGTTCATACCCTAACTATGTCTGAATTTTATATTGAATAATAAATGCTAGAATTATCTCTGTGGAACTTAAACCTTTTTTAGTGCTAGCACCTAGGTAATTCATGAATTTGGGTTGTATGGTATTTACTTTTAGTGCCTTCTCTAGCTACTGCTGTTTGTGTATTAATGTTTATAAAGGAGTTGCTAATTCCCCAACATTTCTACTAAAACCAGAGATTAATTAAGGGATAAGGCTGTCCACTCTTTTCATCCCTATTCAACACAGTACTTGAAGTCTTAGCTAGAGCAATAAGACAACTGAAGGAGAACAAGAGACTATAAATAGGAAGGGAAGAAATCAAGGAATCATTTCAGATGTTGATATATACATAAATGACTCCATTCAGAAACTACTGCTGATTAAAAAAAAAAAAGATGCAATACAGGGGATGACATCAAAACTCGGTAAAAGTAGAAACTATTAGGAAAAATAAAAGTATACGTAAAATTTGAAATTAAAAAGTGTAAGTCATGGGGTAGGAGACTAGAAGAGGACTTCTCAGGAGGGTTAACTAAAAGCCACTGAAAAGGTCGTATGGAAACATATCTCTGTAGAAGCTTCCTGAAATACATATGTACAGAAAGAGTTTAAATGGAGTAACCTATATAGAAGAAGCAATGCTTTTCCTGGGTGTCAAATTAAAAGCTCAGGGCCAGGTCTGGGGTTTCTCCCACACAGTTATTGGTTGGTGAGATCCCATAAGTCCCCAAAACTACTTAGATATTGCCATTGTTCTTGGTTACACTCCACAAATTGATAACAATAGCCTATTGGTGAGGATACCACACAGCTGAATCATAAGATAGGAAGAACTCAAGCGGTCACAAACCTGAAAGCTTCCTTACAATAGCTTTCACATTTTTGGAAGGTGCTAGAAGGTGAGGAATTGAATCCTCAGTCTCTCTCAACTGTGAAGCTGTCTGCTTTAATAATTAATTCAACTTCACAAGATAGCACTTTTGCCTGGTTCCATTAACTGGAACAAAACTCTATGGATGGATGTCATGATCCCAGGGGGAGGAACTAGTACTAGTATTCTGCTAAAGGGAGATAGCAAATAACTGCCTTCTAAATTCTTACCTTTATACCTAGAGACTAGTACACTTCTCAGGCATTATCACATTCCCTCTGCTAGAAGTGCATAGGTCATTGTGAAAGAGGGTAGGAAAAGAGTGTAAGACCCAGAGGGAGTGGAGGACTACAGCAACACAATGTTTTCTGTACATAACTTGGATATTACACACATAAATTCACAAGAGTTATAATTGTATGCATGAGACCTGCACAAGACTAAGCAAGACAAAATGACATCGTGATTGAGGGAGGGACTCATGAAGTCCTATGCTTTTTAAAAAATTCACTTTACATTCCAATACCAGCCTCCCGTCTCCTCTCAGTAACCCCCCCCCCCCCGCTCCATCCCATGGGCAAGAACCAATCTCTGACACTATTAATGATACTCTATTATCCCTGAAGACAGGAGCCTAGCATAACTGTCCTCTGAGAGGCTCCACCCAGCAGCCAATGGGAAGAGATGGAGAGACCCAGAGTCAAACGTTAGATGGAGCTCAGGAAGTCCTACTCTTAACTGAGGAATTGTTAGCAATTGGTGGGTGCTGGGAAGTGGGAGAGTCGAGTTTGTTTGGGAATTTTGGTGCCTGATGAACGGTGTGTATTCCAGTGGATGGCCCTATATCCAAGTACATACTGGCAACACTACATGTACCCAGTGGGTTTTAAAGCAGAACACAAAGTTAGAAGGGAAAAGAGGTGGAGGGGTATAGAAAGAATTGGGGTAGAGCAAGAGGTAGATTTGATAAAAATTCATTTACATTTATATGTAAAATTCTCAGACAAGTTTTAAAAAGAGAAATCTATTTGAAAACTATGATAACTGGTAAGCATGTATACTTAATGTGGGTTTTCAAATATATAGGAGGGAGAAAGAAAACTAGAAAAGAAAGAACACTAATAAAGAATGTAAAACATCCAACTACTTGGAGATTCCTGAACAAAGTAAAGGTGAAAGGAAACGGAACTCCTAAAAAAAAAAAAGAAAAAAAGAAAGAAAATATTCTCAAACACGAATGCCCTCCAATCTCTAAGAAAAGGCCATTCTACTCAAGGGTCCAAATATCTGTGAGAAAAAAATCCCACACTAGATGACCCTATGCTGAGATATATTATTAGAAAACCTCAAAATAAAAGATAAAAGGAAGCCATAAAAGCTTCCCAAGAAAGAACCAAGGTCATGGGGGAAAAAAGATGCAACTTCATAGTTTCAAAAGCTCCACTGGATGTGAGAGACAGTGAAGGCATGCTTTCAAGATTCTGAGCTACAAGGAAACCCAATGCAGACCTTCCCTGATGTAGACAAGGGAAAACAAAACAGATAAAGACAGCTGAGGGGTCCCAGGGTACTAGGCCAGGACATGAGAGACCAGACTTCAGTCGCATCACCTCTAAATAAGCTTTCAAACTCATGAAAGCCCACATCTGCTTCCTGGGACCCCTCCAGGCCAGAAAGTGCTACATCTTGTAGTTGTTTGTGAAGATTCATTTAAGCACAAAAACTCCAGTCCTTCATATATAGCCACCAGGGTCATCTTGTTACCAGGGCTCCCTTTCCCATGAAGTTCATTCCTTTCACACTCTGGCCCATTTCTGATAACTGGATTTGGTCTCCCCTGAATTACCAATCTCTGTGCACTTTTTAGAGAGGAGAGCACAGGTGCCAGAGTCGGGGTGGAAGAAAAACAACAAATGTTCAGGTTATCAGACAAGCGTGTTTTTCAGCTGAGCATTGTGGATACCTCCTCCCTTTAAAACTTTTAAAAATATATACATGTTTTATTAATTCTTTCAGAAATTCATACCTTGTACTTTGATTGTATTCTGCCCATTTCTAACTCCACCCAGGTGTACCTCTCCCCCATTTAAGATCCACAAAACATTGTGACTTTTACCCACCCAGTTTAATTATTGCTGCATGGGAGCATCACTGAAGTAACAGAGTATGTTTTACCAAGGGGGGGTGGGGCATTTACTTTACATTGGAAGGGCAGGTAGGGAAGCTCAAAGGGGGAAAAAAACCTCCAGGAGAAAAAAACGAAAAAACAAAAATAATTGAACTGATCAGTTATTTAACAGATTGATCCAGATGGAAAATTGTAACTGGAAATATGTTTACAGAAGTAGGTAAGTAGTCTAATCAAATAAAGAGATATTATTTTTATAAGCTCATAAGAAAGAAAGTAAGATCACAGAGACTCTTTCACAGAAATTGAGTAATATTAAAATTTTAGTAGTGGAGACACTGAATAAGTTACTATCCAACAATATAAGTAATTATATTGAAATGATGTGTTTTCCAGAAGAGCTGTGAGCTAAAACATTTCCTAGAACATAAAAAGAAAAACAAGGAATAAAGCCTGAAATTGCTAAATCATCCAGCAACAATCCAGGGATACCACTTACAACTATGACATTATGCATAGGAGAACCCCTGAACAGATAGTTATTGTTGCTCCTGGGGAGTGTGATGATCGGTGCTACCTAGGAATGGTTTTTGCCTTCTGGTTTTTAGGTTTTATGATGTCTCTAGAACACAATAACATTTTAAGGAAATGGTTTTAATAAAATTAAGTTTGAGGGATAGAGAAATGGTTCAGTTCTGTGCATGACTCAAGCAGAGGACTAATGGTCAGTCCCCAGTACCTATATCCAAGCCACTCACAACTGTCTCTAACTTCAGCTCCAAGGATCTGAGCCCATAATCTTGTCTCCGTGGGGGCACATATGCATACACTTATGAACACATATGTAAGCAATGAAAAAATAATAGAATAAAATCCTCAAATTGATTTTTATAAGTGAGGTGTTTTGCTTTGTTTTGTTTTTAATGAAGACTGGGATTGAGGTACAAGTATAGGCATGAGTGTGAAAGTCCTGAAGGGTTTGATGATGTCAGAGAAGCACACAGCAGGGCTTAATAGCAGCACTGCTGCTGGGATGCTGTGGAAACCTGTGACAGACAGTGCAGATGGGGCTGCAAGCTCCTCCAGGAAGTCTGACTGAGAAGGCCAGGGCTGCAGATTAACTCACTCACTGCTCCAGGAGAAAGAGAAACCCTCTCAGGGGTTTTTGGTTTGGTTTGGTTTGGGTCGGTTTTTTTTTTGGGGGGGGGGGTTGTTTTGTTTTTTGGGTTATTTTGGTTTTGGTTTTGTGTGTTTGTTTTGGAATTCTACAGCATCATTGTAAGTTCTCTCAATGTAAAAGGGCAGTCTAAAACAGGATGCCAATAGTAAGGCCTGTCTTCTCAAACTCAGCCCAGAGCTTCAATGCCCTTCCCGCTTGCCCTCCAGGCACAGTCCCTGTTATCCCTAACACTCATTCCTAGTGTTTGCAATTTATCCCCCTCACCAAGGGACTGGAGAAAAGAGTTAAGACTATTTGATGTAGAGACTGAGATATTAGAAAACTTTGTGAAAGTTTTGTAATTACTTCACCTGAACATAAAATTAGAGTCTTCGGCAAATTAGTTTAAAAAATATTGGAAACTCGGTGGCTGTTCAGAATATATTATATTGGATTAAATTTCGCTTACCCAAATAAGCCACCCATACTTATCTGGGATAATGTATGCATAAATAAATATAACTTAAATAATTAATTTGAACAAAATTAATTACACTACAGAGTAGCCATTGAAGGTTCAGTCACAGTTTGCTTTCCTTGCCGAAGGGAAATGAAGGACTTCAGGGAGGTGGGACAGAAGATACTAAGTCTTTGTTTTGAATCAAATGATAAGTGTTCATTTATAATAAAGAAATCACACTACGTCTTAAAAAATATCTAGAGCTGAGTGTGGTAACACACATGCTAATATTACTAATCAGAAAACTAAAGCAGGAATCACAACTTAGAGAAAAACCTAAACTACATGTGGAGACCAGCTACAGAAAGAAAAATAAGCAGAAGATAATAAATAAAGCCAGTCTGATATCAGCTGTTCAAATACAGGGACAGCATAGAAAACAATATTTAAAAAATCACCCTAGTAATATTTTTAGCCAAAAATTATCCTTAAGGATGTAAATACCAGGCTAAAGCAAGCAAAAATCAGTAAAATAACCACAGCAGACGAATTCATAAATAAAGTTCACCAAAACACATATAATTGACCACAACTCTACAGATGAATGCATTTCTCCTTGAAGTGACAAGGCCTGCATAACTGTTTCCTCCCAGGACTCTCTGCAGTCCATGTCCCCTTGGGCATCCTCAGCCATCTCTTGTCTTCAGCAGCTCTAAAAAATTGAACTGGAAGCAGAGAAGTGACTAGATCCCACATCCCTCCTGGAGGCTTCCTCTAAGAGCCTGCTACCAAGTCCTATAAATAACACAAGCAAGGCAAATCGGTGTCAAGAAATGATGGAATGTTCATGCTCAACTCCAAGAGCATGGTATCAGTTGTAATAGGCATTCATTTATGCAAAATGTGTCTAAGTGCATGTGGGATTTGTATTTCCCCCTCTCAGAAGAAAGATGGTTCAAGAAATAAGCAAGGATGTCTGTTGGTATATCACAGAACCTAAACTTAAAAAAGGAAAGCGTAAGTCGTTAAGGGATATACTGCTTTAAGTGAACAGCAATATAAATTTATTGCTGTTTGAATGCTACTGCATGTGGGCCATAACTGGCATGAAGTAGACAGAGAGCCCAGTCTGTAATGCAGATTTATGTCTGATAACTTCATAAAATACCACTGATGCTTTGAAACTCTTAAGCTGCTGCCTGCTCTCACCTTCTCAATTCTCAAAATCCCTTTCAATGCCTTCTTTCGGTTCATCTGAAATTGACAGTCTTCTATACGCCCCCTCTTTGTAAGAGAGATTTCATTTTAATTTTATCTGTCCCACAGTGGAGGAGGGAACTGAGTCTTAAAAGATCACATGGTTCTAGCCACAAATGTCTGTATTTCCCCTAAAATCATGTGATGTAACTCTAATTCCCAAAGAAAAATGATTCAGTGATGGGGCATTTTAGAGAAAGTTAGGGCAAAGTATTAGTGTTCCAACATGACTTTATCGCCCCCGAGAAAGGGACCAAAGTTGCTCAGTGCTTCTTACACCATCTGAGGACATAAGATGGAACCATAAATGGACACTGGCTCCCACCAGGTATCAATCTACCCTGATGGTAGACTTCCCCGCTACTAGAATTGCAATAAATTTGTGGTTTTGTATGATGTTCAGTTTAGAATATCATGTTAATATCCCCAACAGACTAAAATACATTGCATCAATTTCCCATTTTAATGGCATTTCCATTCTGTCTTGGAGAATTGAGCATCTCTTAGGTTCTGTGTTGAGGTAAGAAGCCTATCAACATCTTTGCTCTCATTTCCTGGGGTTGCAGTTAAATCAGTGGGTCACTCTAATAATATAATGGGTTTTGAATAAAGACGTTCACACATTTAAGAGATGTCTTGAGAGCACTTATCCTAGGTTCTCTTCTGAGCTGGATGGTTGATTATATTGGTATAATGTACAGTACCACAAAGCAACCCTTGTTCTTATCCTGAGGTCTCTAGTAGAGTAGCTGTGTAACCTTGACAATTTACTCAATTCTCTATACCCCTGTTTCCTTAGCTATAAAACAAGGCAATAATTACATCCTCACAGGGCTATGATAAGGATTAATTGAGACAATCTGAGTGCTGAGGCAAGCTCATTAGACCTATTAAGTACCTAATAAACACTCTCCATTAAGCTCTGTTCTCCAGCTTTTCGATAAATTTCTTTTGTGCTAAGTTTAGCCTTAGCGAGTTTTGTTTCTAAGAACACTGAACCTTATCTGATCTACCCATCATCTGTCATGTTCTTAGATGGGGACTCTTGGCCCCAGCTCAGCAGACCATGGCCTTAAGTATTCCAAGAGGACAGAGATAGTCATTACTTACTCTCTGAGAACAGCTGTTTTGTCACATGGACAGTAGACTTCATATTTACAGATTTACACCCCTCAGCAAACCTTGAAAAAATTAGAAAAGGAAAACACTTGATTTCCATTGGAATACAAGAAAGAATATTTGCTTAAGAAGATGACGAACACCTTAACATTAAGTTTTATGAATTTTCCTGTTTTAAATCAGACCCTCTTATATTGGCAGCTGACAAGGAAAACATTCCACCAAATACCTTGAGCAGCCAGCTGAAACTGTCTAAAGGGCAAACCATTCAGTATCCATTATAGGACTGACTGCTCCGTGGGGTCCCATTAGGCCGCTGAACAATGTTAGCCTAAATGGGTTAGTTTCCACGCTCAGAAAAAGTCTCTAAAGTGTATACAAATGGGCACAATGATCCCACAGAAGTTCAGTGACTTAACATAAAATATAAAATATGAGGATTGAAATACAGATACTAAAATAGAAAATACCCTTCTCTTTCACATGAAATACTATTGATAACTTTAATAACAAGTTTGAATAATTGTATGAACTTAAGAAAATATATAAAATGTTTCCAGCACCACAGACTTCACTTGGAAGGATTGTTCACCGAAGTCTTAATGGCTTAACACAGTGCTTTCTGTTTCACTGTTTATAGTGCTATGGATTAGTGTTTCAGACTAGATTGTTCTAGTGCAATTCATAAGGTAATATCAGGCTAATAAGCAATATCAATATGTTCTAACTCTGGTTTTGATAAGATATTAAACTTGAGACACTTTTAAACAATGTCGTGGTTAATCCGTGTGTCTAAACAAAGTTTTGTTGACTTTTAAGGAACTTCTTCACTAGCAAAACTTAAAACAATTATTCAAAATTTGAAGATATTGATAGAAAAATGGAATTGAATTAGCTAACATGTTTACTCAGAACCAGATACTAACATTGCTAGGCTTTGAAAGCTAAGTCATATTTATGTCTAGGAAATTCATAAAAATAAATGTGCTACTGAAAGCTAGATTCAAATCACTCTGGTTGAACCCTCAATAAAATGGAGAAGCTTCAAATATATGAAAAACCTGAACAAGCTCAACATAATTAGAAGCTTCGTGTGTGTTTGTGTGTGCTTATGTACATATATGCATGTGCAATTAAAAAAAGGAGTCACTCTAAATAGGGTTAACAGACACCAAGTTGGGTAGGTAGGGAACAGGGTGATCTGGGAAGAGTTGTAAGGGGTATAGTGACTATGATCAAAACATATTTTATGAAACATTCAAAGAACCTATTTAAAGAGTAGACTAGCAATGATTTAAAAACTAAAGAAAAAAGATTGAAAAGAGTTTTCACACCTGCTTCGAACTCTGTGTTCAAAAAGCAGTACCCCACAATTGATATGCTCAATTATGTCAATAGACAAAATGCACACACCTTAACTATGTTTTAAATGATGACAATTCAACTGAATCCTCCAAGCATATTTTTTAAATGGATGAGTGCTCTGCGGCATATGCATGGGCATCCCAGAAGATGGAATCATGTTTCTTCTTATACATGGTTGTGAGCCAGCATGTGGATGCTGGGGATTAAAGTCGGGACCTCTGGAAGAACAGCCAGTGCTCTTAAACTCTGAGACACCTCTCAGGCCCTGTAATTTATTTATTTATTTATTTATTTATTTATTTATTTATTTATTTATTTATTTATTTTTACTGAGGAAAGAAAAAGAAACTTTCTCTGATTTCTCTAGATGACTGAATCTAACTAAAACTTAAGCAAAATATATTTCCTCCTTGTTGTTGTAAGATTATCGCGTAGTGGCCAAGCATTCTATAGTCAAATGTAATTCTCCAGAAATAGCATGCATTAAACTTGAATTATAGAGGGGCCATCACCCATGTTCCTTCAGAGATTGGTTTATTTAACTTGGAAACAATAGCACTACTCATATCCCTTCTGCTCATCAAATCCACTGATGTTTTCCCAATTAACCATTCTCTTTAAAAGCATACAATTCTGAACTCTGTGTTAACCCATTTTTAATCCTGGTTTGCTTGCGGTCCAATATATGAAATTCAATTATAAATAAGAAACACTTGTAGTAATTTCCCATGAGCTTGAAATCATCTGAACTGGGTAAAAGCTTGGCCTCTGCTGTCAGTACTAGCTAATAATGACCTAGGGGATGTTTTAAATGGAATCTTCTTTTCTCCATTCCTATAATTAGTCGATATCTTAATCAATGTTCTGATGCATATTACAGAACAATTTTCTTGTCTGTGTTTTGCAACCAAACTTGTGTGTATGGTGTGTGTGTGTGTTTGTGTGTGTATACATACATACATACATACATACATACATACATACATATATACCTATATCAGTAACAGTGGCAGTGTAACAGGTCCTGCACCAAACCACCAGAAGCCTTGAAAACATCCTTCACTATTAGCACTCTGCTCAATCAACTTAAGAACAAGACAGGGCTAGGTGGCTACGCAATACACAGTAGTGTATGAAGTTTGAAGAAAATAAGAAAATCTGTCTCAGTTTTCCAATTAACTGGCTGGGGTCCTTTGTTTTCAACAAAATCATCAGTGGGAAAGAAGCTTTTCAAACACTGCTCTCTGGCAGTTTTCATTTCCCTCAGTGTGGCAGGAAACTATGCCCTAGGAATGTGAGAGCATCAGGGGTGCCTGCTAGTGCTGGCGTCTGCCTGCAGGACTGAGCTGTGAAGACAATTAGACCTACAAGTCTTGTATTGAGTCTAATTCTGCAAGACCAGATGAAGGAGGGTAGAAGAATGTCTTTGAGCCAATTTACTCAGTGACTTGAGTGGAGAAAGGGGAGTTTTAGATCACTCAATACCATTTATTTAGACCAATCCCAGCCTCTTCTTTGAGTCGATCAGATCCTGAGTACAAATTAGTCATTGTGCTGGAATTTTAGACCTATTAGACTCTCCTGTTTCGGAGTAATCATAGGCTTAACTTTTAGTACAAAAATTAAAGCTTATATATTTGACCAATCACAGTACTATGTCTTATACCAATAATAGCCTTGTAAATTCAACCAATCACTGGTTTATTTACATTTATGCAGCAATCAAAGCTAATGGTTTTCTCTGCTCTAGGTGGGATGGTTCTCCGTGAACTCACTGAGTTCTCTGATAGCAAAAAGTCTAGTCTAACTGTCTAGTGGAGAGGGCATTTACAGGACCTAGGACAATCAGCTATTATCTTCTCAAGGTGTCTAGGAATGTTTCAGAAAGTATAAGGACAACACTGATGGCTATTTAACTGAATCCTTTTGCACAGTGAGGCTAAGGCAGCAAGAAGAAATTCAGCTATTGCCCACTGGGGACTCATATTGCCCCTTTCCCTCCATATACACCATTTTTGCTATTGTCAGAAAAATAAACACTAGAACTGGACTTTTAAAAAAATGTAGGGAAATTTTCTTTAACATAGAACCAAGGGTCCCTCCTCCCATTGATGTCTGACAAGGCTATCCTCTGCTACATATGTGGCTGGAGCCATAGGTTGCACCATGCAGAGGCATCCCAAGGCAATCGTACCTGTACAAAGAATATCTTGTATGTTGTATGGATGCATCACCTATCAATTAAAAAGCCTATAGCCTGTGGCTTAGGCAGGAAATAAAAGGTGGGACATCAGGAGGAGAAAGAATTCTGGGCAAGAAGGAAGCAGGGAGAGTGGCCAGAAATCTATGACAAGACAGATGCATGAAACCTGAGCACAGATAAGCAGCCACATGGCAGAACGTAGGCTAAAATAAATGGAATATTTTAAGTTATATCTAGTCAGACAAGGCCCTAGGTAAATGTTCAAGGTAAATATATTTGGAGTCTGAGTCTTGTTTCTGGGAGCGTGGGGCTGGGAGGAAGAACCAGGCATAACTTTAACACACACCATTGAATGCAGTGTTTCTTTGTAAACACCTGCAATCTGATGAATCAAAATGCCTATTCTTTGACTATACCAACATATATTGCTAGGTTTTACTAAATCATAAATACCATGGAAGACTGGACAATGTAATGATTCTAAATGACTGGAAAAATTCCCAATTTAAAGGAATATTTGTTCCATTAATTATGCAATAAGTAATAATTGAAGTACTCTTTCATCAATTAATAAATAATGAAATGTGATCTATATATAACAGAATAGTATTCATCTTTAAGGAAAAAATATAAAAAACTTGAACTTTGCAGGTAAATAAATGAAACTAGATAAAATTATATTGACTGAGGTAACCCAGATCTGGAGAGACAAACATTGCATATTCTCTTTCTTCAGAGTCTTCTGGAACGAATTTTTCAGATATGAGTACATATCCTTGAGTAAATAGAGAAACCAGGAAAAAAATCGATTTCCAGGGTATGGGGATGGGAGGCCAATAAATAAGGGAAGAGCAATGTACATCTGATTTGGGAAATGGAAAAGGAGGAGCTCTAATTAGACTAGAGGTGAGAGAAAGATAAATACAGCAAGAGGAGAGTAAAAAACAGTAAAAGTATCTGAAAAATCTTAAAAACACATATTGTTACTGTTTACCTTAAAAGCCCTATAATATGTCTAAGTCTGTATACAAATATACATATATAGTTTAAATAAACTTTTCTTTTTTTATTTATTAGGCATTTTCTTCATTTACATTTCCAATGCTATCCCAAAAGTCCCCCATACCCTCCCCCACACTCCCCTACCCACCCACTCCCACTTCTTGGCCCTAGCGTTCCCCTGTACTGAGGCATATAAAGTTTGCAAGACCAAGGGGCCTCTCTTTCCAATGATGGCCGACTAGGCCATCTTCTGATATATATGCAGCTAGAGACACGAGCTCCGGGGGGCGGGGGGGGGAGTACTGGTTAGTTCATATTGTTGTTCCACCTATAGTGTTGCAGACCCCTTTAGCTCCTTGGGTACTTTCTCTAGCTCCTCCATTGGGGGCCCTGTGATCCATTCAATAGCTGACTGTGAGCATAAACATCTGTGTTTGCTAGGCCCTGGTATAGCCTCACAAGAGACAGCTATATCAGGGTCCTTTCAGCAAAATCTTGCTAGTGTATGCAATGGTGTCAACGTTTGGAAGCTGATTATGGGATGGATCCCTGTGTATGGCAGTCTCTAGATGGTCCATCCTTTTGTCTCAGCTCCAAACTTCATCTCTGTAACTCCTTCCATGGGTGTTTTGTTCCCAATTCTAAGAAGGGGCAAAGTGTCCACACTTTGGTCTTCCTTCTTGAGTTTCGTGTGTTTTGCAAATTGTATCTTGTATCTTGGGTATTCTAAGTTTCTGGGCTAATATCCACTTATCAGTGAGTACATATCATGTGAGTTCTTTTGTGATTGGGTTACCTCACTCAGGATGATGCCCTCCAGGTCCATCCATTTGCCTGGCAATTCTTCAATGAATTAGAAAGAGCAATTTGCAAATTCATAAATAAACTTTTCTTATCTGGACTGACAATGTTTCCTCCAAGAGCCAAAAGTCACAGAGCAAAACCACCAACATCAGGCATGAGAGGCTTTATTGTATTGTTGGTCAGTGCTGTCCAAGAAGCTCCACAACATCATGACTATTGATTGTGCTTGGTTGCCCCCCAAAAGTGCAGGCCAAGTACCTATTGCTGAAGATCCCATGAACTTTGACACAGAGACCAAAGGATTCCGAGTAGGAACCAATCTGAAAGCCTCCTCTTTGAGAATTAGCTTCATGATACCCGAACGCACCATACAAGTGTGCATAGTCTTCAGACACGGCTAGATAGGTAAAGTGTGGTAATATTTAAGGATATTAAGTAAATAAAAGTTAATGCTTCTAAGAGTAAAGGCAGCTGATTCATATAGGATTGTAAGTAAATGAAACAATTTTAGAATAATGTTGGGAACAGAATTTTAATGACACTTGACTATGGGTTTGCATCAATTGTGTCATAATTAGAATAGTCAGAAGTTATTGATGTTATTATGACTAATTTGTGCCTAAGACTGAGCTGGAAAATTTTGATGGCGAAGGAGAATTTCAACTGAAGGAACCAGGGGTTGTGCCACCAACATTAAGCTTACTAACAAGTGGATTGTGAAGAAAGAAACCAAGGGTCCTTATTCAATATTCAGTAATATAGAGTATTCCTTCATTTCACAGCAGGACTAAATCACCAACTGCCCTCCATTAAGCCATTAGTGTTTAAATTAGTATAAGAACTATTCTAGCTCATACTATTGTGTGTTAGAATTCAAGTTTCCAGAGAAAATATTAGTATTTTCCTTTTTATTCCTTTTAAAGATTTGATTTTTTAAAAATTTATGTGTAGAAGTATTTTACTTACATTTGTGTTTGCACACTATATAAGAGAATGCCTTGTGTCCACAGAGGTCAGAAAAGGATGTCGGATTTCCAGGAAATGGAGTTACTGGTGGATATAAGCTGGCATATGAATACCATGAATTACAACTTGGGCTTCTGCAAGCGCAAGTGTTCTTAACTGCTGAGCCATCACTTCTACCCCTTTTACTCTTTTTATACAGACCTAGATGAACAATTTAAGAGTTCCCAGTCATTTTCAAAGAGATATCTAAAGTGTATTATTTTTCAAAAGTTGTCAGCTCAAACAACTCAATTTATCTGTGTTTTCCAGATTCTCTTACAGATTTCTATGGGCAAATTTAACAGGAATTCACTAAAGACTGAGACAATGTATTACATAAAGCCCCAGACTCAGCATTACAAAGTGAGGATCGGTAATTTAGAACAGAAATTCAACTATTACCAGGCAACAGTGTATCTTTTTGACTATAGAACATCTTGATCCCCACACAACAGTTTTACAATTTATAAAGCAATGTCAGTTATCTGCCTTCAGGAATGAGGCTATGTCCCATTTTTGCAATGTTTTCCTACAACGAAGACACAAATCTCAACTGACATTTATTTTGTTATTTCTTTACACAGAGACACACACACACACACACACACACACACATATATATATATATATACTTTTTGGTCGGTTTTAACTTTTTCAAATGTGGAGCCCCCAAGACTGATCTCAAAATTTCAAAACTCTTGCCCTGACTCCCAAGTACAAAGGATTGCATAAAGGCTGGTGCCACTAGATGAACATCCCTTTCATCTCTGAATGACACATCAGAGGCAAGTCTAGGCACCATCAGTTTCCCTCAAGTCCAAGCACTAGCTCCTCATAACTTCCAATAACTGATGCACCAAATTGTAAAGCTGACCATTAGAAGCAATCCTCACATAAAACTGTAAAAATAAAACGACAATTTTTATTTTATTTGTTTGCACGTAACAAAGAAGGAAATATGCACAGCTACAGCTGTAGAATTTATCTCCACAGCAAACTATCCATCTCTAGCTGGTATTTGTCATTTCTCTTTTCTAAAGGCCACCTCCCTTCTCTTTGATGAGGGCCAGTGCCTTCAGAATTCTGGAAGCATCTGAAACCTCAGTGTTTCTGCCCACCCACTTTGAAGTGATGCAAGTTGCCATTGACATTCATTAACAGCTCTAGCCACCCACAAGATGTCCTGTTTTCTGACAAGATTCAACATACCCACCGTGTAGTAGCAACACGAATTCCAATACTAACTTGAAACAAACACCTCAGGTGATGTGGTAACTTCCTAAGGTAGACAGCTGTCATCTCGATTTTCAAATGGGAGTCCTAAATGGGATGATCATGTATCCCTGAGTGGTGCTGTGTTTTTCTTGAAGAATTAAGACTGTCTAATTTGCAAATCTAAGGGTGATTGTAGTGGGAATAGAAGGCCCTACAAATAGGTTATTAAGTAAACTAATGGAAGGAGCCATTTCCATCTCCATCCTAGGAAAGAGGAAGTAAGTACCCTGGGACAAATACCCATGAATAACTATAATCAGAATAACAGGTAAAGAAATAGTGGAAACAATTGAGGTCTGATCAATTTTAAAATAATCTGACCTCTTATTCTCTCATCCTCACAATAAGTGATGTAGTTATATTTACCAGGGAGAGTATCTTTTTATTCAGAGAGTACTTTTTTCTTTCTTTCTTCCTTCCTTCCTTCCTTTCTTTCTTTCTTTTTCTTTTTCTTTTCTTTCTTTTTTTTTTTTTTTGGTAAGTTTGGAATAGTTTTCTTTCTTTTTTTTGCCTTTTGTTAATTAGATATTTCATTTATTTACATTTCAAATGCTATCCTGAAAGTTCCCTATTCCCTCCCCCCCTCCCCGCCCTGCTCCCCTACCCACCCACTCCCACTTCTTAGCCCTGGTGTTCCCCTGTACTGGGGCATATAAAGTTTGCAAGACCAAGGGGTCTCTCTTCCCAGTGATGGCCAACTAGGCCATCTTCTGCTACATATGCAGCTAGAGACATGAGCTCTGGGGGTACTTTAACACAATGTTTCTGTCTCTGGTTTAGAAATCTTTATGTACACCAACCAGTCTGTGAGATTCTGGGTTATAACTACCAGAAGAATGACGTGTAAATCTTAGTGCTATCTGAAATCAAAAATAGAAGCATATGTCCTAAATACTTCCTGTGACCTGTAAACCTAATTGGGAACTTCACTTACTTCTCTAGGCTAGAATATTCCAGCTATAAGAAGGAAAGACTTTTGGAGCATCAAGGAGGTCCCATGGTCTCCAGCTTTGCCTGTTTCAATTGCTTGTGACCTAGAATATATTTGTAAGTTTGTTACTAAGATCTCTGATTACTATAAATCCAACACTTATTAAATATTTTAGGTCACTTCATATTACTTTACTCTTGGGTCCATATGTTATAGCTATTGAAAAAGCAGCATCATGTACACTTCTCCTAATTCAAGTGTTATACTGTAACCGCCACATAGATATACATAATCAAATTCATTTTCAAAGTAGAAAACTATCTGTAGATATTTTATTAATAAAATGCAGTTCAACTTGTAATATACTAAAGTGGAAGTTATTATGCAGGTTAGTAAAACATTTCTGCCTTATTTCATTCAATATAACAATAATTTTTAAAAGGAGCATGACACGTGCAGACAAAGGAGTAGATAGGAAACTCTGTGCCCTAGGACTTAACTAGTCAAAACCCCTGGGATTATTTAATAGTGGGCTTGTTTTGAAAATGAAGATCTGGATATTACTGAGGAAAAAATTGACAGGTATATAGATTTTGATAAGGGACGACATGCCACCCATTGATTCTTCCAGGGAGCAATATAAGGCTAAAGGTCATGTGTCTGTTGATGTCCCTAAGCATTCCCAAGGGTAAAACCTGCCTTTTATAATTGAATGGATAACTCATTTATGCCATAAATAAATTGACTAAATTATCAATTTATGAATATGAGTAAATACTGCCTAATTATAGCTACTGATATTTGAAAACATAATCAGTTAGTTCCCTACTGGGGAATAGAAATGAAAAGTGTTTCTAGTACGTTTTATGATTAATTGAAGAAACATATATTAACACTGAAATCTTTCTGAGGCAGCAGCTATCACCTATACTACACAGATCTAACTGGTAAAAATCTAGATGGAAGTAGTGTTACAGAAAGTAATATATCAGAACTCATTCTGACAGGGAGATTTGTCAAATCCAAATCAGTGCAGTTTGTAGACCTTGACTGATTAGCTGTCTCTGCGCTAATACCTAAAGATCCATGTGACAATCATGAATCAATGCAAAGTTGTCAATGACTCCATTGTCAACTCTATGGTTAGAAAGCACAGGCATAATCCAACACTGTGATAGTCTCTAGATGATTAAAAAATATGTATAGAGTATGTACATTTGTCTAAAAGTTTAAAAGAAGATATTGTGTTGTAAAACAAGAAAATTTAATGGGGAATTTGGGAACTTGGCTATTGGGAGGACCATATTCATAGGTGGACCTTGTAAAACTATACCAAACACATGAGACACGGGTCTGATGTCTCTACCAAACAGAAACTGATACCAAGAGCCCATATATCTACAAATACCTCGTATGCTAGAAGAAAATTACATTTTAAATTAGGGTCCAGAGTTAGGAACTAAGAGCAAAACACCTCAGCGATGCCGTGACTGTTTACTGACACATGAATTTATCATAGTCAGAAACTGAAAAGAACCCACATGTCCTTCAATAGAGGAATAGATACAGAAAAATGTGGTACGTCTACACAATAGAGAACTACTCAACTATTAAAAACAATGAATTCATGAAATTCTTAGGCAAATGGATGGAACTAGAAAATATCATCCTGAGTGAGGTAACCCAATCATAAAACAAAACAAAACAAAACAAAAAACATACATGGTATGCACTCACTGATAAGTAGATATTAGCTCAAAAGCTCAGAATATCCAAGATACAATTCACAGACCACATGAAGGAAGACCAAACTGTGGGTGCTTCAGTGCTTCTTATGACAGGAAACAAACTACTCACAGGAGGAAATATAGAGACAAAATGTGGGTCAGAGACTGAAGGAAGGGCCATTGAGAGACTGACCCAACTGGGGTAATTTGAGGGTGGAGAAGCAGAAGTGGGTGGATGGGGGAACACCCTCATAAAAGTAGGGGAAGGGGGAAGGACTAGGGAGTTTCAGGGGGTGGGAGGAACAGGAAAAAAATTACATCTTTGGAAGTTTGGTAGAATTTTGAGCTAAAACCATAAGAAAGAAAGAAAGAAAGAAAGAAAGAAAGAAAGAAAGAAAGAAAGAAAGAAAGAAAGAAAGAAAGAAAGAAAGGAAGGAAGGAAGGAAGGAAGGAAGGAAGGAAGGAAGGAAGGAAGGAAAGAAAGAAAGAAAGAAAGAAAGAAAGAAAGAAAGAAAGAAAGAAAGAAAGAGGGAGGGAGGGAGGGAGGGAGGGAGGGAGGGAGGGAGGGAGGGAGGGAGGGAGGGAGGAAGGAAGGAAGGAAGGAAGGAAGGAAGGAAGGAAGGAAGGAAGGAAGGAAGGAAGGAAGGAAGCAAACAACCTAGAGTCAGGTGGTCAGCAACAATCTCATGGGTGTCAACACGTGATCCACACCTCATTCTGCCTTCCAAATGCCACATGAAAGAACCCAAGGAAAGAAACTATCTCAAAACAAAACAGTTGCTAAAAATTTTTAGAAAGGAAGTCAATAGCTTTTTAACTTCTCCTACTAGTACTATATAGGTCAGGGATTGAATAGGACAATAATTATCCTTTGTTATCTAAAACAAAAGCAAACAAACAAAATAACCAAAACCTGATCATGTATCTGGCAACTTAATAAATACATGGTCTAGCAGACAGCAGCATTTGCCTACTGGTAACAATGAAATGACAAATAGGGGAAGGGGCAGGTTGTGGGCGGGGAGGACAGGAAAATACCAGATTCTTTCATTGCTTGATGAAGCTCAGTTGCCCAGTGGGTGCCCTTTGTAGTCACCTTGTCAGAAGTTTATGAGAGAGAATTGAGAAGACTACACGATATAGGTTGAACAAATGCTGCATACCACCACTCCCAAGCCAATGTGGTACTGACATGGCTCCAGCAAACTCTAGCTTTGTCATATTTTAAATACTCATTTGTCCTAAATGGTTATGGTTTGGTTGGTTGGTTTGGCTGGTTTTTTTGCTTTTGTTTTTGTTTTTAAATCAACCTGATACAAACCAGAGTTAACTAAGAAGAGGAACCTTAAGTGAGATCCTGATTTTATTAGATGACTTGCAGAAAAATCTGTGGGCCGTTTTCTTAATAAATGATTGGTGTGGGAAGTGGGTGGTGCCACTGCTGGACAGGTGGTCCTGGGTTGTATAAGAGAGGAAGCTGGGCAAGTTAGTGAGCAGCACAGCTCTATGTCTTTTGTGTAAGTGCGTGCCTCCAAGTTCCTGCCTACAGTTCCTGCCTACAGTTCCTGCCTACAGTTCCTGCCTACAGTTCCTGCCTACAGTTCCTGCCTCCAAGTTCCTGCCTACAGTTCCTGCCCTAGATCCTCTCATTGATGGAGTGTGACCTGAGAGTTGTAAGAAGAAATAAACAAACCATTTTCCCCCCAGGTTGTTTTTGGCTGTGGTGCTTTATTAAGCCAATAGAAACCTCAACTAAGATTTTGCTGTTTACTAAAAATGTCTTATTTTTTATTCCTAACACTTTTTTTTCTCCTGTCTTTAATTGGCTGCTCTTAGTAGAAGATACTATTATTAGATCCTAAAATAAATCAGTCTGAGCTTTATTCATGGTTTCAAGAATACTTTGTCCTAGCTTTATTGATCCTTTCAAGGATAATATCTCTGATTTCTGTTTATTGTTTTTTTTTTAATCATGCTTGAATTTTTTTTTCATATTATGTTGGGTTTATTACGGTCTTCCCTTCCTAAATTTTTAAACTGGGTTTTTAGCCTCTGATTTTTTTTCAGCCTTCACATTTTCCCCATAAGAAAATACTGTACTATAACTCATATAAGACCTTGATTACTTAAATTATCCATCTATGTGTGCCTTAATAAGTAAATATTTCATCTTCAATATTGTTTTCTATGTTACTTTACTTTGAATTATGAGTTTATTATACATGGCTTTTAAATATCAAAAATATATTTTTATATGGTTATTTTATAACATTTTAATGCATATCCATGTAGTTCCATTAATATAGTTAGAGTGGTAACACAAAAGAGATTGCATACAGTTCAATCTACAATTATGGTTTCATCAGAATGAAGCTGTCTAATATTTTATAACTTGTTGAATATACAGACTATTATCCTGAATGCTGAACAAAATGAGAAACACCACATCACATAAAAATACTTCAGCCTTCGGAGAATGATAGCAGATTTCACAAGAACTCCAAAAGCTGGGATGGAGCTCATTGAATATAAATTCTGAAACATGACCACTGTTGACACAGATTACTGAGTTCATCAAAGCTGTCCTTCAATAAGTAAAGAGGAAAAGAAATCTTCTCTGATAAACATAAATGGAAAGAATTCATGACAATTAAGTCAGAACTACAAAACCTACAGTAAGAGAGACACATTCGAGAGGCCACAGGAAAGAGTTGTCTACCCTAGAATACTGAAATTAGGAAAGAACCAAATGTTACAAAGACATGAAAATTAAGAAACCTTTCTGTGATGCCTCTGAATGTTAGAGATTCAGGTTCTCAATCAAAAGACACAAAACAGCAGACTAAATTAAGGAACAAGACCCATCTACCAAGGACAAATAGTCTTGGGGTGAACTAATTAGCCAAGATAATCCATTCTACTGGGAATACAAAGCAAACATTTATAGCAACTCTACTTTCCCACAAAACTGACTTCACACCAAAATTAGAAGAAAGAAAACAACTATATATTGATTCGAGGAAGTATCCACCAAGAGGATACTACAGGTGTAAACATTCTTGCCCTAAACAGTGGCACATATAGTTTTTGATAGTCATTTTTTTTCAATCTTTATAAAACTTTAAGTATTTTGATTATTCAGTTTTAAAGTACATGGTTGATTAAATAATCATAGATCAAACTTCTTCTGGAAATGTTAATATCTTAAACTCTTCCTAATTTTTGGAGTAACTTTTTCTTTGTAAGAATGGTGAATAGTAGTTTGTATATCCAGTGAGACTTACTGGAGAAAATTAACTTGTGATTTGTTAGTGGTTTTTATCAATTGGAGATAGTGTTTGCAGTAGAGATGTTTGTTGGCTTCTGTTACTTCTCTCAGTGCTGAGACCCCAGTCAAGCCTGGATCTGCGCTGGCCTTGTGTGTGCTTGCTACCACAGTCTCTCTAAGTTCATATGTGCAACAGTCCACCTGTGTGTAGGCCTTGTTTTCTTGATGTCTTCCATCCCCTCTGGCTCTTACAATCTTGCAGCCTCTGCTTCCAAAGGATTCTGTTGTTTCTGTTTTCCGTTTTTATGATATTTCTCTATATGCAAATGTGTGTGTCTGCATATACATGTACATGTATATATGCATATAGATATAATATGTATAAACAGCTACAGCTACAGCTACAGCTACAGATACAGATACAGATGATACAGATAGATACAGATACAGATACAGATACAGATACAGATACAGATACAGATACAGATACAGGTACAGGTACAGGTACAGGTACAGGTACAGGTACAGGTACAGGTACAGGTACAGGTACAGGTACAGGTACAGGTACAGGTACAGGTACAGGTACAGGTACAGGTAGATACAGATACAGATACAGATACAGATACAGATACAGATACAGATACAGATACAGATACAGATACAGATACAGATACAGATACAGATACAGATACAGATACAGATACAGATACAGATACAGATACAGATACAGATACATGGGTTTCTTAAGCTTTTTCTTTGGCTCTTTTTCTACTGTGTGTTTTGTTCTATTCTGCCTTGTTTGTTTTTATTTTTCTAATTTTACTTTATTAGTGGGTGGGAAACTGGGGAGGATCTGGGAGGAATTGAGGAATGGGAAACCTTAATGAGAATATATTAAATTAAAAAATCTACGCTTGATTTTAAAAATGTAATGGTAGAGAGCCCTTGTCCTTCAAGTGATGCATAATTGTACCTTTTTTAATAGAGCTATCATGAGGTACATGTTAACTGAAACCTACATTTCCTGGTTGAATTGAATATTTCCCGCAAAACTTCAGTGATGTTTTTCCTTTTCCTTTTAGGTTTGTGCTTTCAAGTCTATTTTATAAGGATTGGCTTTAAGAGCTGTCTTAGTTGATATATTTCTGACAGGTTTTCCCATTCATTTGTGCCCCATTGCCTTTTGTGTCTTTATGTTTCAGAACTACCTCTTGTGCAAAGCAGTTTTAATTGATTTTTGACAAAGAATGCCCTTTGTTGGATGAGATGGGGTTTGTATTCATTCTAGCTTCTCATTTTGTACTTCCTCTTTGATTCGCTATTTCCTTTATTCATAGCTGATCTTCCTACCGTATGTGAATTGAATTTGCTTTTTCACATTCCATTGTTCTATTTTCCTTCAGGTTATCCTACTTGTGTTCAAAGATATATTTAAGTCTGCATAAATTTCAAAAGTAATCAGTGGCTTTGTTTTCTTGGAAAAACAATGTGAGCTACTTAGAATGTTTTTAACCAGTCCCAATACCCTCACAACTTGTTTTTTTAGTATTTCAATTCTAGTTTGATTTTTAACTCCAAAAACTAAATATCTTGTTTATAAGGCAATAGTATTTGTCTAAAATGGGAAACTTTTTTATGACTGTCCATTGATATTAAACACTCATTTGTTGGCTTCAGTCAGTGCTTTTATTTCAGTGTCACTACTGAAACTGTTATGAGCTGAATATCTTCTCAGCACATCAGAGATATGTGCATCATAATCTTTCTGCCTCTACACATGGTGAGACATTAATAGTCAGTTAATAACTTTAAGATAATCAGTGTTCTTTCTCTAGAGGGTTTTAAAATATTCTCTTTTGTCTCCTGAGTTCATTGATTTTACTATAGTTTGTCTAAGTTTAGAAATGTCTCCAATGCTTACTTGAGAAATGCATTTCTTTCTGGACCTAAATACTAGTGTTATAAGCTCTATGATAAAGAAGACATTATGTCACTAACTGAAATCCTTTTAGACATGACTAATCTGTCTTCTGTGAGCATTGCATACTACAATCACAATGGAAATTTTTTTTCATGCATTTGTCTCTCATTGCTTCATTCTGAATACTCTTCCCCATTTTCTTTTCCATTTTAATAATTATACCTATAACTTTTTTCTGTTTTAATTTCTATATATTATTGTTTTGATTTATGAAAGGCATATTAGATTCCTTTTTTAATCTAAATAAGTCTGCCTGGTGAATTGTGACAGGCTCTTACTCCCTCAGCATACTTTCAGTTTGGTCTTTTATTCTTTAAACGTAGTACCCTCACTTTTTATGGATCATCTCATGCCTCCTTTTCCTCTAGTGCCTGTGAATATCTGATTATATAGCCTGTTATTTCTGCAGAATCTGGCTAGCCATTGGTTATTCTTTATATTACTGTACTGCAGTTTACCTGTCCTTTTCTCTGTTGGTGAGCATTGAGTTTGTTTCCATATTGTCCATGATGCTTAGGAAAACATGCTATGGTATTTTGCAGATGTCCAGCATTGATATGCCTAACAATAGTAGGACATTTCTCCTATGTAAACTCTGACACAATACTATGCATCACCTTTGCACTAAGCGTGTAAAACCCTAGTTGTTGTTGCTGTTTTCAGAAAATCACATCAATACTTGATACTGGTAGAGTTTTACCTTTTTTCCCCAATGCTGTGGGTTATAAAATCACTGCATAACTAGTTTTGTTTGTATTTTTCTAATCACAACAGTAGATCATACTGTTTTAAAAGTTGATAAGCAAAAATAGCTTTTATAGCTTTGGTTAATTTTCCAAAACAAGAAAAAATGTTTGATATTAGTACAGCAATGTATCATTTTTCTATTGACATTTCTAGTGAAAACTCATGTCTGACATTATTGGCTGGAAAGATATGTGCATGTCTTATAGAAGTAACATAGTCACAAAGGTTTTGCTTTGTGACAACCATTATTAAATATTTAGGGATGCTAAGAAACATTGTTTTCAGTCTCTTCATCCAAATCTATATTCCTTTTAACAGTTTTGTTTTTTTGAAACTGTACCAAGGAATGTCACAGTAGGTGGTAGGAAAAATTACTTGTACACATATGGTCAAGCGCCTTATGAAAACCAAGATTCCATACATAATCAGAACTCATTTTTAAAAAGTCATGAGGGCTTAAGTGAAAAGAAAAAAAAAACATAGTTTCATTCTTAACTAAATTTTCTGTTTAGAAACTAAAATTAAAAATCTTTTTTTTGTTGTTTGTTTGGTTTTTTTTTGTTTTGTTTTGTTTTGTTTTGTTTTGTTTTTGAGACAGGGTTTCTCTGTATAGCCCTGGCTGTCCTGCAGCTCACTTTGTAGACTAGGCTGGCCTTGAACTCAGAAACCTGCCTGCCTCTGCCTCCCAAGTGCTGGGATTAAAGGTGTGTGCCACCACTGCCTGGCTTATTCTTTATTTTTTTTTAATTGGATGTTTTCTTTATTTACAATTAAAATGCTTTCCCCTTTCCAGGTCTCCTTTTCGGAAACCCTCTATCCCATCCCCCATCCCCCTGCCTTTTTGATTTTAGGCCTCCAAGAACCATCCATCTTGTAAATGTCACAGGATAGGTGCTAAAGTGCAAACACCAAAACTCAAGGCATTCTCCATCTCTAGCATGACATCAGGCTTTGCAAACGGGATTATGATTGGTGCATAGATTTGAGGGGAGGGAGAAAATATCCCAAAGCAACAATCAGTTCTGTAGCAACATAGTTACATAGTTAATATAGTTACAAACTAATTAACTACAATATGAATTATCATAACTATTTTCTGCTGCTTGGTGAGCCATGTCTGATTGCACAAGATGCCTGCACACTTTCAGTGATTTCCATACTAGAATCTGAGAACTGCAAATTTTGACTACCCCTCTCCCAAATCTGAGAGGACTCAACATACTATATGGGAACAGAACTGTTCAATATGGCATTTAGTAAACCCAAGGCCATTCTGTAACTATTTTCATTAGCAGCAACCAGTAACAAATTGGTAAGTGAAACAGCCTATTGAGAGGTCTACTGTGAACAATAATTATTTGCTGACTTTTATAAAAATTCTGTGATTTCACATATGATAATATGATAGGTTCTGCAAATGGATACTATGATTGTCTTAGAGAATCTGGAAAAGAGCAAGAAACAGTCCCAAAGCATTAGTCACCTTGCCAGAATAAAAGAATTCTTGTCAATTACATAGAAAACATACAATATGTGTTCCCCAATGACTGGGAATTCAAGGCCATTTTTTTAGTAATAAACAGTGAAGGTTATTGTAAATGATAAGGGTATCCATTAGAAAAATAATGACACTTAGCAAGCAGGTAAAAAATCCAATTTCTGCAAAGAATTGTTAGATTTCTTAGTCTAGCTGTGGTCCTCAGTAATTGTCACCAAATAGTCCTTCATGTGATTAGCTGTACAAATCACACATGTTTATTTAGAGGATGGGAGGCATAGGCTGAGTGCATACCTGTGTCCAAAAGCTATACAGAGGGCATAAAGGAGACACTGTTGCTAAGCAACCGACTGCCCTCCTAACTGCTGCCAGCCATTTTCAAAAGGAAAAAAAATCCTACTGGGTGACTACAAAAATAATCCAAGAAGGTTAAAAAAAAATAACCAATATTCAATCATGCCACAAAATTGGAAACTTGAACAAAGGCCCAGATTCATCTGCAGGCTGTTTTTCAGGTTAAGAAGCATTTTTCGAGTAATCTCAGATTTCATTTTCATAACATCTTATGAGACAAAGAAGGACCTGCGATTTTCATTTCACTGAAAAGAAGACCGTGACCCAGAGAGGTTACATTCCTCTTTCATTGTGCACACACCATTCAAACCAAGTTGTAGGTACTTATGCCCGGTTATTTCTCCCACACTTCTTTTTCTAGAACAAACGTGACTTTGCCAAGGAAGCAGGGAGTCCACAGTGACATCTACAGGTGCAAGGTGAAGAATAAGCTAATTAGAGATAACTCCTTAAACATTATATCCTAGTAGTCTGCTAGAAAAAAAAGTTGTTTGAACATTCAAAATTACATAAATACTAGCACTGGATAAAAATTAGAAAACATGTATTTGTGCACGCCTATAAAATATTGCCATACATTGTATTAAACTATTCTTTGGAAGGAAATGCTTAATTAAATGTCTAGATGTTTATTAAAATATTCATAGTATCTTTCTTAAGTTAATAAGACTAACCTATACATTTTTACATTTTTATTTCTTATTATTGTGCATATAGGTGCAGGTGTATGTATAAAAGTGTAGTTGTGTGTGTGTCATAAGGAATGGAGATCTGAAGACAATTTCCTGCAGTGGGTTCTCTGTTTCTATCATGATCTCTAGGGACTGAACTTAGGATTTCAGCTTTGCAAGGCAAAGTGGGAGGGCTTTTACCAAATGCACCGTCTTGTGAGGAGGGACTGGAGCAACATCAACATTAATATATAGAAGAAATCATTTTGCAAAGAAATATTTGTAGGCCTTCCTCACTTGAACTTGGTCTAACAACAAAATCTAAACAGGAAGAGTTTGCAAACTTTAAGTGTGAGAGGTGTGTTGTACAAAAGCTTGATTTAAAGTTGATTCTACCAGCAACCATCAATTCATTGCATGTAGTTCTTCACACTAGAATTTTCTTTTTAAGATTAAAAAATGATGTTTCTGTGTGCATCTGTATGTTGGCATGTGTATGCGCACAGGTTCTCAGCTTGAGGAGGCAAGTGGTGTTAGATTCTACTGTAACCACTTCCAGCTGGAGGTACCATGATTGTGAGCTACCAGTCACGAATGCTGGGAATTAAACTTAGGTCCTCTGCAAGAGCAGTATACGATCTTAACCGCAGAGCCAGATTTCCATCCTTGTGCTAGAAACTTAAGCTTGTCTGATAATTTTGTGCAGGTTACCACACAGCTACTATGAGTTCATTATACATCAGCCACATTATGAAAAGAGGACATGGCATGCCCCTGCTGCCAATCTACTGGAACTTACATTTCTTCAGACCTTTCTTTCACAATGTTCCCTGAGCCTTTCAGAAAGATGATATAGATATGCCATCTGTGGCTGACCACTAACAATCACTTTCTCATAGTAGTATAACTACTACCAGTGCGATAAGAAGTTTTTCAGAATTAGGTTGCAAGCAGCACAAATCTGTGGATGCAAACATAAATATTTTAGAAGGCAGTTTAACAGTGTGACCATTAAGAAAATCAACATTGCTTTAGGGCCTATGACTTCCCTAGCCATGGATATTGGGCAGGGATAAATTTATTTCTGAGGAGGAGAAATAAAATCAAGTGAATAGACAAGTTGGTTGCCTCTATAAATGTCATGCTATTATAGTACTAGTGGGTATACCTGGTAGTCAGTATTGTATCATGCAAAGACCTGTGCTAGATAAGACCACTGAAATCTTTCTTCCCCAGCATCTTGCTAGAAATGTCCAGCACTGTGAAAGCTTGTCGGCATGGAATTTCTTGGTCAATTTAAGATGTCTTTCTATATGACTTTACCACCTAGTTATAATGAGCAACAAATTCACTTGCATTCTTGGGACTGTTCTTTGTTTCCTTCTTTGTTTCTTTCATTCTTTTATTTCCTTTTCTTTTCTGTTTTGGTTTTTTGAGACAGAGTTTCTCTGTGTATGCCTGGCTATAAAGGGACTTCCTCTGTAGACCAAGATAGTCTTGACCTCAGAGATCCTTTGCCACCAGAGTGCTGGGTTTAATGGTATGCACCACTGTACCCCAACCCTGTCTTTTCTTTCTTAATAAACTGGCACCCACTTATGTTTCCAATCATGTGTGCAGGTATAATCCCTCTCAAGGGGACGTAAGTACATGGAATCAGATGCTGTGATCCAGTGTCTTTTCTTTATTGTGTCTGCTGGAAGCCAGAGACATGGGTATGCTTTTCCTGATATTCAGGGATTTATTGCTTTTTATCTGGTCTCCCCTCCCTTTCTTCCATGTGACTGTTTGCTTCCTAACAAAGAGTCTGATTTTCTCTCTCTTTTCTATTTCCTTACTCCAGGCAACTGCTAGGATTTACAGCTTGGTTGCTCTGTTATTTTTCTTCCAAACTGTAAAAGGAACCCAAAACACAACTCTCAGTTTCCCCAGTAACAATTCCACATGCTTTGTCCTATAGTTTTGTTCTTTTTCTTTTTTCTTTCTTTAAAGGAAAAGCACTGTTCCTAAAATTGTCAATTTTTGGATTCATTATAAACTATTAAATCAATATAATTTAATACAGTTCAACAGAACTCATGTGAGACCAGAAATATAAAGAGTTTTATAACTAAAAAGTGCTTTTTAACAAGCACCCATTCCCTTACTTTGTAGGGTAAATTTGAAATAATGTCCATCCTTGTAGTTTTCTTAAGGGAGAAGTCAATTCAACTTCTTGTTGGGATGTTGGTAATAATATAACGAGAAGCACGGAGTAGGCACCAAACACCATGCTGAGTAGAATATATATTTGCACATTAATTGAACTAACTCTATGCCATCATACTGTTTTATGTATTTTATAAGTTTATCAATGATTAATAAATGATCCCAGTCATACTGAGAGTAGATAAGCCATTAAAAGTCTAACTCAAGCTATCCTAAGTTGGTGTGTCCAAACTTCACCAACCAAGCTTCCTATAGGGAAGGCAGAAGTTCTCAACTCAAAAATAAGCATGATACACATCTCTGTGCTGTGTGTCAGGTTATTTTCTAATTATATTTCTCATGGATTTTACAAAAGCTTTTCAAGGCTGTAAATGATGACAGAGGTTACATTACTAAGTAAACCAATGCAACCCCATACATATTTATTTAACAAAAGCCATAGTCACCTTCAAGGAAAGTAATTGGAATAGAATTTCAGCCATGTGCTGCACATTTTCTATGACAATACTCCAACTTGCCACACGTTTAAACACACAGCAGGAAGCTGCCTCACAAAGATAAAGAAATCCATTCACTATAGATTTAATTATAAAAGCATTTAACTGCACTAGTAGTGATCACTACATGGTAGTTCACACAACATTAAATGTAGAGCCTGTTAGCAAAGATAGATTGCCTTGAAATGGAAAGCCACTTATGGAGCACTGAACTGTTAAAAACCCGAATGTCTCAAATGGGCATTTCTAAAAAGCCAAAAACCAGGCCTGATCAAATCCCTCACCCAGTGTTCAACCTCAGAATCCTTTTGGAAGCAAGTTGAATAAATCACATACTCTCATACTCTCAGATTAACTACTCTTACTATATTAAGTTAAATTTGCTTAAGAGAGTATAATATCCACCTATACAGACTATTATGATGACACTATTAGTAAAAGGGACTACTTGGGTCCCTAATTAATCCTTTTTACATTCTAGAGCACCTGCTAGTTTAATTGAAAGTACCTCAATTATAATTATTTCAAAAGAAACGTCACTTGAAGTTCATAATATACTCTTTGCACTATTTTAATCACGTTATTAGCAGAATACAATCCTCAGGGGCACACTTAGAGAAGACATAGGTATGCAATCAATGTGTCAAGGTTTGTCACTAAAAGTGACTTCACTACATATAAAGATGTTTTAAAACTTGGTTCAATGGAGTTGAGATCACAACAAGCTCTTAAATGAGATCCAGTGTCTTCCTAGGACTGCTTTAGTTTTAGCAATATCCAAAGTCCCAGATCTGAAAAAAAAACAAAAACAAAAACAAAAACAAAAAACCTCAAATATGAGTATACAGAAATTTCGTTGATAATATCAGGTAGAGAACTGACAGTCACTAAGGATAATGGAAAGTCTGTAGAGCATTTTTCCCACACTGTCTTACACGGGTATCTTAGTTTTATTTCTGTTTCACTGATGAAATATCTTGGCAAAAAATAACTTAGGGATGGAAGGGTTTATTCAGTTTACAATCCTAGATTACAGTCCATCATTTTCTGAAAGTCAAGGTAGGAACTCAAGCAGCCAATGGCAGTCAAAAGCAGAAAGAAAATGAATGTGCCAGCACCTCCTGCCTGAGCATTCTTCTCTCTTACACAAAACAGGACACATTCCATGAAATGGTGCTCCCCACATTCAGGATGGGTCTTCTCACCTCCATTAACAAGATGATCCCCCTCAGACATGACTACAGGCCAATCTGATCTGGGTAACTCCTTACTTAGACTCTCCCTAATAATTCTAGGCTGTCTTGACAGGTAACCTAACTACCATAAAGTGTATCTTACCTTTTGACATTTCAATATAATGTTGTAATCTACAAATATCTTAGGCCACATTCAACAGCTGTCCTGGGATGCATGCAGCGTAAAGTCCAAAGGCTGGATGCTTAATAACATAAATGACACAAATGACTGGTGGTTCTTTTGGGCAAACACACAAGAATGGTAAATATGGATCATATGGTAGTCTTGTTTTTTTTATTTTCTGAGAAACTTCCATACTGTTTTCCGTAGTAGCTGGGCAAATTTACATTTCCAGCAACAATTCTAAGGTCCTCTCGCCTTTTTTCCCTTTGTATTCTTTTAAGAAACTTAACAATGTTTTTTCTCTTTTCATTAATTTATTTATCCAGTTTATATCCTAATGGCACTACCCCCTCTCTTCCCAGCCCCCCTACCAATTCCTCTTTCCCACTCCCCTTCCTCTTCTCCTCTGAGAAGGGGACGCTTCCTCCAGGTATCAACTCACTTGCAGGACTAGGCACATCCTCTCCCACTGAGGCAAGACAAGGCAGACAAGTTAGAGGAACAGGATCTACGGGCAGGCAATAGGTTCAGGGGTAGCCTCTGTTCCAGTTATTGGGGGACCCACATGAACACCAAGCTGCACACCAGCCAAATACGTAAGGGGGCCTAGGTTTTGCCAATGCTTCCTCTTTAATTGGTAGTTCAGTTTCTGGGAGAATCCAAGAGTCCAATGAGTTCACTCTGTTGGTCTTCTGGAGTCCCTGTCCTCTTTGGGACCACTCAGTCCTTCCCCCAACTCTACTACAAGACTTCCTGAGCTCCATCTAATGTTTGGCTGTGATTCTTTACACCTGTTTCCATCAGATGCAGGGTGGAGCCTCTCAGCAGACAGTTATGCAGGGATCCTGTCTGGAAGCATAACCGAGTATTATTATGGTTTCAGGTATTAGTTCTTGCCCATGGAATGTGTCTCAATTTAGGCAAGTCATTGATTGACGATTCCCTTAGTATTTGCTCCATCTTTGTCCCTGCACATATTGTAGGCAGGACATATTTTAGGTCGAAGGTTTTATGGGTGAGTTGCTGTCCTTATTCTTCTACTGGGAGTCCTGCCTAGCTAAAGAAACCTTAGTCATTTGTATTACAGATTGTATTCACCATAGCTAAATGTGTGTGAATGTGTATACTTGCATGCAAGCATGCATGCCTATGTGTGTGTATGTGTGTGTAATGAATAGTGTTTTCAGAGACAAGGAAAAATGATTTTATGCCATTATCAAGAAATAGATTCAAATAGGATAATCATACTAAGAAATTAAGCCAGTCTCAGACAAATATGTCTCCTCTCATTCTTAGTTCCCATAGTTCATACACATAAAGTCACACGTACATACTTATATATAAATCTTGTATATACAATATACACATATATGTGCACATGATATTACTGTTAAATATTTGGTATAGAATATTAAAAATTCTTCTATGTGCAATGAATACAATAAATCTTTTGAAATAAAAATAACATAAATAAATATGGAATGTATACATATATTTAATAATTACATTTGAATATAGAAATAAATTAATAGAAATGAGATAAGTGTCAAGCCATAATAACAAAATACTAACAGGAAGGTCTGAAATCTAGGAACAGAGCTGTCAATAAAAATTTAAGGTAAAGGTGAGAAGTGGGGAAAAGTTGAGATACATGGCAGGGTATCTTCACTCATATGGATAGATCTGAAGGCTCAAGATTATATATATATGGCTTCATTAATTATATATCTGAATATTTTAACCAGTCATGGTGTATGGAACAAAAATATTCAGACTCATGGTAATTCTAGCCCACCCAATTTATCACTGTAGGTGCAAAGTGAAATTCATGGGTATAGATTAAATTAAGTAGCTTAGCTGTTCATTTGAAGGCAGTTAAAAATCTATATGTGGTAAAACACATGTTGAAGTTAAACTATGCTCAAAACTTGTGGGTTTTGTAGTGGGAGCTGCATGTCTCTTACAAAGACTCCAGCCTGAACATAGAAATGAGGTCCAGATTTGGAAATGAGAGTAGACAGTGAAAATTCAAAGAGAGTGACTTTAATACATTTGCCATTTGTAATTTGGCCTTTACTGTTTTTCAAACTCTTTAATTTTATCACTTTAAATACTATGCAAAAGGGAATTGTTTACATATTTAATGACTTGAGACTGTTCATGAAAACTATAAATTAAACATATAAATTATTTTTTCTGTGAGTTGATAAATCTCTTTCCTTTCCTGTTGCTTAAATTACAATTTATTAAGTAGTGCAATTCTATTTTCCACCACTTAACTTTTACAAATGAAGATCTGTCATATTTTCATATCCTTCCCCAAAGGGCTATACTCAACTTTTCCTATTAATTAATAGAAAGTTTTAGTATCAAGAGCAAATACGATATTACAAAAATCAAAGTGATTTTTGTTTCAGCCACTTACCAACACTCATCTGATGCACTTGGGAAAACAAAGATGATGTTATCATTACTGACAAACCAACCAGGACATAGAAAAAAGCAACTCACAAATGAGGTTATTTCTCAACAGTGAATCTTTGTTCCTTTTGTTGTGATACTAAGAGAACAGATTGGAATTATTCTAGTTCCTAGTACTTGACAGTTTAGGGGCATCAGTCTGATAAAACCAACTAACCAAGCAAATAAACAAACAAGCAAGCAAAGACTTCTCTCCAGCCTCAGAGCAGCTGAAGACAGACACTTAACAAGCACTTTGAACCCTGAGGTTGAAGTCTAGGAGTCAATGCTAGTGTTACCTCTGAGCTGTATCTTTTTTTTTTTTTTCACACAGCCTAAGAGTTTTTTTTTTTTTTTTTTCACACAGCCTGAGTTTTTTTTTTTTTTTTTTAATTAGGTATTTTCCTCGTTTACATTTCCAATGCTATCCCAAAAGTCCCCCCATACCCACCCCCCCAATCCCCTACCCAACCACTCCCCCTTTTTGGCCCTGGCGTTCCCCTGTACTGGGGCATATAAAGTTTGCAAGTCCAAAGGGCCTCTTTCCAGTGATGGCTGACTAGGCCATCTTTTAATACATATGCAGCTAGAGACAAGAGCTCCGGGGTACTGGTTAGTTCATATTGTTGTTCCACATATAGGGTTGCAGTTCCTTTTAGCTCCTTGGGTACTTTCTCTAGATCCTCCATTGGGGGCCGTGTGACCCATCCATTAGCTGACTGTGAGCATCCACTTCTGTGTTTGCAAGGCCCCGGCATAATCTCACAAGAGACAGCTATATCTGGGTCCTTACAGCAAAATCTTGCTAGTGTATGCAATGGTGTCAGCGTTTGGGGGCTGATTATGGGATGGATCCCTGGATATGGCAATCACTAGATGGTCCATCCTATCATCACAGCTCCAAATTTTGTCTCTGTAACTCCTTCCATGGGTGTTTTGTTCCCATTTCTAGGAAGGGGCAAAGTGTCCACACTTTGGTCTTCATTCTTCTTGAGTTTCATGCGTTTAGCAAATTGTATCTTATATCTTGTGTATCCTAAGTTTCTGGGCTAATATCCACTTATCAGTGAGTACATATTGTGTGAGTTCCTTTGTGATTGGGTTACCTCACTCAGGATGATGCCCTCCAGGTCCATCCATTTGCCTAGGAATTTCATAAATTCATTCTTTTTAATAGCTGAGTAGTACTCCATTGTGTAGATGTACCACATTTTCTGTATCCATTCCTCTGTTGAGGGGCATCTGGGTTCTTTCCAGCTTCTGGCTATTATAAATAAGGCTGCTATGAACATAGTGGAGCATGTGTCCTTCTTACCGGTTGGGACATCTTCTGGATATATGCCCAGGAGAGGTATTGCTGGATCCTCCGGTAGTACTACGTCCAATTTTCTCAGGAACCGCCAGACTGATTTCCAGAGTGGTTGTACAAACTTGCAATCCCACCAACAATGGAGGAGTGTTCCTCTTTCTCCACATCCTCGCCAGCATCTGCTGTCACCTGAATTTTTGATCTTAGCCATTCTGACTGGTGTGAAGTGGAATCTCAGGGTTGTTTTGATTTACATTTCCCTGATGATTAAGGATGTTGAACATTTTTTCAGGTGTTTCTCTGCCATTCGGTATTCCTCAGGTGAGAATTCTTTGTTCATGAGCTGTATCTTTTCTCTGTTCTTTCAAAGTATCCCATCATCGTTATAGGTGTGTTATAGGGCCTGGTGTCTCTCCTTTTTCAAAAACTGTTTGAAATCTTTGCTAAGTGTCCCATATCTTTAAAATGCATAATTACTTCATTTTGGCTACTAAACACAATGGCACTGAACCAGCTATTTGATATCAGGGAACAAATAAACATTTCTATATCTAGATGTGACCAGCTACTGTTTAAAGTCAATCTCAAAGCTGGACTTGATGGTGTATGCCTGTGATGCTAGCACTTGCCAGGTAGGGTTAAGGGGATCAGCATTTCTAAGCTAGACAGGTCTGCCTAGAGAGGCCCTGCCCCACAAAGAAGAGTAAAAGAAGCACTCAGTCTCAAAATAAGCACTGATAGCACTTTGATCCTCATCTGGCAGTTTAAATATTACATAATTATCCCATGGGGTGAGATTTGAAGGTACTTGCAAAGAAGAAGATCTATAAAAATGTGTTTGACAAATTAATAGGTACTTTACAGTTATTTGTGGAATCAATGGATTAATCAGGCTCTGGATTCTTGCTTGTGAGGTGTGTGTGTGTGTGTGTGTGTGTGTGTGTGTGTGTGTGTGTGTGTGACAAAAGTTTGGTGCCATCTTTTATCTTTTTCTTTAACAGCAACGTTCTTGTTTTCATCTACCATATTCTAAGGGTCCCACAGGTATTTGCTACATAAGAAGTTTTCAAAACACATTAGTTTGTCCCAGTAGGGAGGTAAATGCCACTTCCCTGTGTAGATCTATACAGTAACTTTTACATATTCTCTCCCATATATTGTGAAAAATGTGAATAATTTAACCTTTTCCTAGTGATTCATGTTCAGCTTTAGCACATTAATAAATGAAAGAGTCCAAGCCTTAGGGATATATCTGCAGGTTTTTCAGATATGTTTGACTGTGTTTTTAAATATATATATTAAACAACCAACAAAAACTTTTAAATTACTTTGTCAGAATTTTATGCTTTATTCGAATCCTCTCCATGTCTGGTTGCTGAATATTCAACGTCATGTTTGACATCACCTGCCAGCTTATTTTCCTTCTAAAATGTGACATGTTTGCTCTACTTTCAATTTTACAAAAAAAAAATGTATTATGGGGAAAGCCCCTGTCAACAATGTTTTGAGACTAGCGCATATGAATAGGAGGTTGACTGTTGTCCCTTGTTTTGGAAACTGGTGGATGCTCTTCCCCCTTATTTGAGGTTCCCAGGTAGTTGCATCATTTGTAGTATTTTACAGCAGATAGTGAACTCTTCTCTTTGGGGACACATATAATTTTTGGTTATATACCTATTGTTCCCACCATTCCCATGTCATTTTCTGTCTTGTTCATGGATAGCTTGGGCCGAACATGAGTGAGAAGATTAAATGGCTGAAAGGGAAAATCTAGGATGTTTATTCCAGACCCAAGCCTTCAATAAGTGGCCTTTCATTTAATCCCAGTGGCATCTCCTTTAACAGCCGAGCTTCCTTTGAGGACCGTGTGCTGCTGGAGTCTAACATCATGCTAAGGAAAAATGGCTGTCCTCATGTTATTTTTGACCCTCAAGGATGTTTAAAAGGAAAGTGAATAGAGAATTACTGCTCTGCAGCCTACAGATACTACTGACACCTCCCAAGTTTAACTGCAAAATTGCTTTCAAGGATCAAAGGTTTGAGATGATATGGACCAACCAGCCAAAAAAGTAATAATCTCTGCCAATGTAAATCAATGAAAACATGACTTTGCCAAAATAGAAGCTTGATTATAAAATCACCATGGTAATATTGTCATGATAATCTCAAGGAATTTAATATGTTCTCTAAGAAAAACATCACAGTGATACAGTCTGTAGCTCTATCAAATAGGCTACAATGAACTTTGTAATGTTCAATGTAGAATATTTTAAAGGTTAAAAAAAGGTACTAAATAACTAAAGTATGAGGCATACATATATATATATATATATATATATATATATTGCGCACACAGAGACACACAGCACATGCACACACACACACACACACACACACACGGTATTCCTACAATGTTATCTTTAAAAGGCTGATGGCTCTACTCAGAAACTATAGTTTCACTCAGAAAGATACTGGTTTTAAAAAAAAGGCATTAGACATAAAATTGTAGCACCACAAATCTATGTGTGTCGATATACATAGAACAAGATAGTCTGTGCATTAATTGTAAGAAACTAAAGACAGCAGTGATGATTTTTCATAGATCTATACCCTTTAATCAGATTCCTAATCTCATGTCTCTCCAAATTCATGTTGCATGCACTTTGCAGAAAAATGTAGTTTTAAGCAACATCTTTTTATTTTAATATTTTAACACAATGGAGTACTACTCAGCTATTAAAAAGAATGAATTTATGAAATTCCTAGCCAAGTGGATGGACCTGGAGGGCATCATTCTGAGTGAGGTAACACAATCACAAAGGAACTCACACAATATGTACTCACTGACAAGTGGATATTAGCCCAAAACTTAGGATACACAAGATATAAGATACAATTTGCTAAACGCATGAAACTCAAGAAGAATGAAGACCAAAGTGTGGACACTGTGCCCCTTCTTAGAATTGGGAACAAAACACCCATGGAAGGAATTACAGAGACAAAGTTTGGAGCTGTGACGAAAGGATGGACCATCTAGAGACTGCCATATCCAGGGATCCACCCCATAATCAGCTTCCAAACGCTGACACCATTGCATACACTAGCAAGATTTTGCTGAAAGGACCCAGATATAGCTGTCTCATGTGAGACTATGCCGGGGCCTAGCAAACACAGAAGTGGATGCTCACAGTCAGCTATTGGATGGATCACAGGGTTCCCAATGGAGGAGCTAGAGAAAGTATCCAAGGAGCTAAAGGGATCTGCAACCCTAGAGGTGGAACAACAATATGAACTAACCAGTACCCCGGAGCTCTGGACTCTAGCTGCATATGTATCAAAAGATGGCCTAGTCGGCCATCACTGGAAAGAGAGGCCCATTGGACACACAAATTTTATATGCCCCAGTATAGGGGAACGCCAGTGCCAAAAAAAAAATGGGAATGGGTAGGTAGGGAAGTGGGGGGGGGGGGGAGGGTATGGGGGACTTTTGGGATATCATTGGAAATGTAATTGAGGAAAATATGTAATAAAAATATTAAAAAAAAAAACACATGTCCCACAGTCCTAGTCCGAGTTGAATTATGTGATTAACGTTGCACATGCTGAAATTTTCAGTGGCTTCTTCTTGGTATGTCATTTTGTTCTTCTTGTTGTTTTCTTGGACACAGAGTCTCACTATGTAACCCTCTTGGGCCTGGAACTCTCTATGTAGACAAGGCTGGGCTTGAACTCAGAGAACTCTGTCTCCTTCTGCCTCTCAGGTGCTGAGATTTAAGGTGTGGGCCACCTGGTAGTATGTCATATTTTAATGATAAAACACCTGTGAGTAACAATGTATTTGGTAAGTCCTATAAAATTTTACCAAAAAAAATATTTAAAATATATTTTTATTTAAAAATGTAAATGTATTTTTTAGGTTTTCCCTGTAATCTAAGTATCTCTTTTCAGAAAACATCTTTAATAAATTTTCTAAAATGTTCATTCAGTTTATGAAGCAAAACTGATTTTTTTAACTAAAGCCCCACTGATTTTCCTGATTTCATTTGATAGGACCACTATGCTGTGGCAGCTTGTCCCCTCTCGGATTCATGGTGCAGCATAATTTCCATCATAACGGTGCTATGAGAGAAGACAGGAGCAGGCAGCTAGACACTGAGAACTGTCTAGTGGTTTGCTGTGGTTGTGCTGTGGTTTTATTTATAAAAAGGAAAGCAACTCCTTTCCAGCTGTCACTTGTCATCTAATAAAGAACGACTCAGCAAAAAGGAAGCTGCCTTCAAAGCCAACCTTGAGCTCTAGGTATTGCCAACTTCTACAATGGCAAGAAACAAAATTCTAATATTTAAAAATCACCTCAGCTCTGCTAGCAGCCAACCACTGGACTGAGCACAGAGGTCCCCAATGGAGGAGTTAGAGAAAGGACGGAAGGAGCTGAAGGGATTTGTGACCCCATAGGAAGAACAACAATATCAACCAACCAGACCCCCCAGAGCTCCCAGGGACTAAACCACCAACCAAAGAGTACACATGGAGGAACCCAAGGCTCCAGCTGCATATGTAGCAGAGGATGGCCCAGTTGGTCATCAATGGGAGGACAGGCCCTTGGTCCTGTGAAGGCTCAATGAGTGCCCCAGTTTAGGGGAATTCCAGGGCAGGGAGGCAAGAGTGGGTGGGTGGGGAATACCCTCATAGAAGCAGTGGGAGGGGAAATAGGATAGAGGGTTTTGAGGGGAATGGGAAAGGGTTTAACATTTGAAATGTAAATAAAGAAAATATCCAATAAAATGTTTTTTTAAAAAAATCTCCTTATCTATTTTTCTATTATTTATTTATTGGTTGAGTTTTTCTTTGACTTTATAAATTGAGTTTTCCTGCTTCTAAAGTTTCTGTTCAGTAATTACAACTTACCAACAATATTGGTTAAAAAAAGGTCAAAAAATTTTTGCCTCCTATGTATTGACTATTTTGATTTATGATTTCCAATAGATTTTAGGCAACTTGGAATAATTACTAACTTTGCACATTTATCAAAATATCCAATGTAATCATCAATTAACCTTTTTAATTAACATTTTGTGGTTAAATCTGAGACAATACGTGGCAGGTGTAGAAAGTATATTCTGTTCTCCTACCAGGATTTTTGCAGTTCCATTTCTGCTTATGTGAACATTGTTTTTAGACTTTTTCCACTTCCTGTGTTACTTTCACTTGTAGACAACCTTGGTGTACTTGGACAGCATTTTAAACAACATGTTCAGAAAAGCTGGGCTTTCCCCAGCCTCTTTCACTGGGTATTGAAGCCAGGGCTCATGTGTGTTGAACAGGCACTCCACTGCTGAGCTACTTAGTCCCCAGTTCTTTCTTTGATTTTTATTGAAGACAAGGTCTTGCTAAGCTACCCAATCTAATCTTGAGTTCACTCTTGTCCACACACACACAAAAAAGCTTTCAACTTATACTTTTCTGACTAGATCTCCTGAGTAGCTGACTCTCATTTATTTTTGATCTAAGTTAAACATAAAGAATAGAAATTATAAAATTGTCAAATATTTCATATTTGGCAGAATTTCAGATGTGTTTGTTCACACACCTTGGGAGGAAATTTTGAAACTTTGCTAGAATTAACTAACTTTTAAATTTGATTTTCTTTTTGTTTTTGATTGAGGTCTATTCTTATGACACTGCTATAAGGCCACTATCATTTACATATTTTTGAATCTACTCAGCTCCTAATGAGAAAAAACACATTTAAAGCTACACATCTACACATAAAACTGGAAACAAAATCGAGTAAATGATTATAGGACAGGTGTGTGAAGGAAGTCCCACCTCCAGGATTATTGTGTAAATCCACCTTCTGCAACTAAATGTGGAAAACCTGCATCTTTATGTTTAGTTCTGTTAAGATGGATTCTAACATTTGAGTAGACACTAATGCGTGTTTTGTGTATTCTGATTTGTATATGACTGGTTTGGAAAAATCAGTTCAGCGCTATCAGTGAATGCAGAGATTGATAAATATTACGGGAAAGTTACATAATCGCTGTTGATTCCTTGAAATTCAGAGCACAATATTTACTTTGACATTAACTTTTATTTTCTTAAATGTTATTTTCTTTATTGAAGGTGATGGATAATATTGGTAAATGAAATATGTATTCAGGAACAAAAGAAACTTACAGTTGTAGATTTATACCTTATGACAAATGACAACATAATCGTTGTTTTCTATTTGTTCTAGAGAGGGATTGCTTAGTCTTTAATTTCAGTCATAATGTTCTGTACTAAAGCATATTTCAGTGCCTTTAACTTGGAAATTCCAACATTCAGCCACTGGTGAGCCTCTGCCATCAGAGAAGCCCCTACTCTTGCCCGTGTCTAGTGGCTAGTACACCAAATGAGCAGCTGTTGGGATGACTGAATGATGCTTTCCTACAGGTCCTAAGTTCAGCCTTGTAGCCAAAGCATCTTCTTGACTTTTCTCATCTCTATACTGAAACTCCTTTTCCATTAATGTGCTAGAACAAGCAACTTGATAAAGGCCAAAGCCAAAATATGCAGTAAAGAAGAGAGCCTGGGTTTCAAACACATCTTCACTAGCATGCCAAGAACATAAGTGAGAAACAGCATTGAGGTTCAGCTATTGTGTGCTTTCAACCTTCTTGGCAACTGTCTCTTGACTTGAGCTTTCAATGCCGTGCTCCCTGTAACCACCTCAAAGTTAAGGAACTGCTCAAATTCCATCTTAGGGTGGAAAATAAATTATCTCTAGACCTGGGATTTAAAAAGTTAGAGAAGAAAATATAAAATAAGAAAAAGGAAAAACAGAAGAAAAGAAAAGAAAATCAAGAAACTATTCAAAGATAAATGTGTGATTAACCCTAACTATCTCTGCATAATTTAGAGACCACTCCATGAGTTTTGGAGTTTTCAAACTTCTATCAAGAATCCCTGCATGGACAAAATTATAACATTTTCATGGTGGGCAGCTTTAGTTCTTTTCAAAGAAATGTTTTCTCTCATTTCTGGATACTGTTTGTGCAAAAATACTAAGATATTAAATCAACTAAATACCAATTGAGTCCCATAGCACAACTGGAGAGACTGAAACTGGTGTTTTCTATGTGTCAAAATTAAGACAGTTTGCTACTATGAAAACTTACTTAAGAATATTTTCATTTGCCAGGCAGTGGTGGTACACACCTTTAATCCCAACACTTGGGAGGCAGGGGCAAGCAGATTTCTGACTTTGAGGCCAGCCTGGTCTACAAAATGAGTTCTAGGACAGCCAGGGCTGTACAGAGAAACTGTGTCTCGAAAAAAAAAAAAAGAAGAAGAAGAAGAAGAAGAAGAAGAAGAAGAAGAAGAAGAAGAAGAAGAAGAAGAAGAAGAAGAAGAAGAAGAAGAAGAAGAAGAAAGAAAGAAAAAAAAAAAAGAATATTTTCATTTGTATGTAAACCTTATTGGCTCCAGCCTCAAGGAATGCTCATAAAATTTAAAGCTAAAAATTCTCATTTGCATATCTAATTTGATACTTTTCACTGGAGAAGTAATTTATACACAAAATATTTTAATTAAAGTTCAATATATAGATGTTGAAATTACGTGTTATTTCTTGCTCATTAAAAACAGACTTTGCCAAGTATGATTTAAAAATTTTAAAGTTAGATATTTTTCTAAAAATCTTACTTGTTCTAGATATTTCCCAAAATACCATTTCCATAAAGTTAAAACTAAAGCTTATAAAATTAAGAAAAATGTTTCATACACACACACACACAAAATCAAGCCTTGAAATTTCAAATTATGAGCAACCTAGGTGCCATGCATTCTAAACACACCTGTCTTTCAATTTATCTATTACCAATTCATGAATTCAAGTAGTGGAAAGCATGGAAAATACTTAAATCTCCACAGGAAAAAAAGAGATGTGGTTCATGACAGTGCTTTATAATTTTCCCACAGAGCACCAGAGGTTTAAAAAAAAAAGAAAAAAGAAAAAAGAAAAAAAGAAAAAGAAAAAAAGTAAAAATGCCTCTGAACAACTTTTTCCTATAAAATTACATTCCAAGTTTGTATAGAAATATCTCATCTTACCATATTCTTTATAAATGCTAGGTGAAGATATAGATGCAAAGTAGAAAACTGTATGTACAAAATCCATATTATAATTCCTTTCAACTCACTGATTGATGGTGTCAAAAATGGTTTTTCCTTTTAAAATTTTTATATTTTTATTGAAAATAGATTCTTCTCTCATATAATTTATCCTTCCCTTCTTTCACTTCTCTTAGCTCCCCCTCACACCTCCCCACTCACCCAGATCAATTCCCCCTCCACATTCCTCCAGAAAATAGCAAAAGTCCAAGAGACAAAAAAACAAGCACAAAACAAACAAGATACAATAAAACAGGTCAAAAGTTCTCACATGAAACTGGACAAGGCAAAGCAACAGGAGGAAGAGTCCCAAGAAAAACCAAAGAGTTAAATATTTGCTCCCTCACCAAGCTAACAGCCACAACATACACACAGAGGACCTGGTGTAGAACCCTGCAGGGCCTGTGCAGTTTTCCCTTTCAAGGGAAAAGGGAAGAATTTCTATTTTATAGGCCTCTGTGGTAGGGACTGTCTGAAATGTTTCTGCTTTAACAAAGTAGTCAGCACCTTGTCTCTTTCTAGGTGGGTATCAAACTCAGGTCTCCAGGCTTCTGTGGCACAGTGCCTTTAGCCATTGAGCTATTTCAGAGCCTGGGCTTGGTGACTTAAACCCATCATCCCAAACGCAGGAGGCTGAAGTAAGTAGAATATCACAAATTTGAGGCCACCTGGGTTGTAGTAGTTCCAAGACAGCCTATGCTACAGAGTAAGATAAGACCTTGTCTCAAGTCAAAGGAAAATAAAATAAAATTGTTTTCAAAACTGAAAAGGACCTTAGGATTTGTCAGCTTGCCTGACACACTCACTGGTCAGTGTGAAGGTGTGATAAGGATTAATAATCAGTCATAAGATAGCACAAGTTTTCCCCATACCAATTATTTAATGTTAGGAAAAAGCAGGTGTGGGACACATGCACAGAGAGGTCCACAGCAGGGTAGATGCTCTGTGGTTACAATTTAAAGTATATCTGCTGGGCACAGATCACCAGATGTCAGGAGAGATGGGGCTTCCAGGGTATAGAACTATACCTTGTGTCTATGAAGTGACAGTCACCTTGCTGTCCAGGACCCATGACTACCTCATACTCCCTAGTGGAGCTACTACTCATTAGTAACCCTAGATTTGCTTTGCTCAGATCTTACACAGTGTAAGGATCCAGGACTCATGCAGTATGCACCACTGCCCTGGATCTAGTGTCCTTTTGTAATTCACCGGGATATTACAGACAGTGTCAAATCCTCAAGTGCCCCCAGAGCCTGAAGGAACCTCACTAATTAACCACTTTATTAAATGGTGAATTTTAAAATGAACATAAAAAGAAACCCGGGGCATACTTGAAACTTTTATTTCTGATTCTTCTCCATTATTTGGTCCTTAACTTTCTTTGAGTGGGAATAATTTCTCAACTTATTCAGAATAACTCATAGAAGAGTCTCACAAATTACATGACCTAACTCAAAAGACAGCTCTTCAACTAAAACATGTCAAGACATATTCTGTCTCAAAATTCCAATGACTCATACACTGGAATATCTTACTTGAAAGCCACACCAATCTCTTTAGAAAATGCTGTATAAATTGCATTTTATTTTAATGGAAATTATCTTTACTTATCAGTATAGAGTAATTACAAGAACCTTACTGTACTAAAGGCTGAGAAAATGAAGAGCCTGAAATGTCATACTTAAGGAGAAAGTATGGCATCATTTTCAGCTACGAGAATAACTCTTTTAAATCTGACTTTGGAATTCTATTAATGGAAAAGAAAGCAGAGGGGAGAAACTAAGTAAAATCAAAAGTCATTACAGGGATTTACAGGATAGCATAGTGGGGTAAGGACCTGTTGCCAAGCTTGCTTTGATATTTGTGACCAACACAGTGAAGAATAACACCTACTTCTGCTTCTGAATACCACGAACATATTAAGGTGCACATGAACACACACAGAAACACTACCACATGCCACAATTAAACCAACCTATAAGTAATTGCTATTATTGTTTAAGTCATTACTGTATCTACTGATACTTTTCCTATCTCAGCTCTCAGAAGTTGGGTGTGAAAGGAAATAAAACTTGAGACCTGTGATTCATGTAATGTATGTCAAATAGCCCAAAGAGTTGTTTGTGAGCTTTGAAACCTGGGGCTGAGAACATAGCAGAACAGGCCAGAACAAGCCCGGGCATGCCCGAGTCCTTCTTGAAGCTAGGTCACCCGGTCGTAAAGATAAGGGAAAGAATGCAAAAACTGGTTCTGACTATCTTGGCTGACTCATTGACCATCTGGCAGCCAGGTGCCTCCTGCTTACCCCCCTTTCTATAGAGAGCATAGTTAAAAGCTGAAACATTAACCAGATGCATTGTCGACTCAGATAAGCCCCTGGCTTTAGAATCCTTATAAGCCCCGGCCTGCACGTACTACTCTGCTGACTCATAATCATGTTGCTGATGTTTAAATGGGCCAATCGTATGTAACCGCGCCAATTCTTCCTAGCCCCTAAACCCTACCCTATAAAAATCCCGAGATTTTGAGTCTCAGGGTCGATTCCTCTGTCTCCTGCGTGAGATACATATCGACCAGAGCTCCACCATTAAAGCTACCTCGTGCTTTTGCAACAAGGAGGTCTCTCCTGTTTCTTTGAGTAACCCCGCGCCCCGAGACTTGAGTGGGGGGCTCCTTCTTGGGGTCCTCCAGGTGTCTGAGTTGAATACCTGTGTTCCATTTCAAGTGACCATTTTACCACAGTTGTCTTAAAGTATCACAATCCTTCTCAAGGTTGTACCAAGTTGTTCTCATTTTATATGTATATATCAATAATACAAAAGCTGTGAGGTTTCTATGCTCATTGTAGCTAGAAGGCCACATGACCATGAAGTGAGGGTATAGATTTTCCAAAACCTGCTTTTAATATGGGTAATTAAATACTTTAACATTACTTCTAGCCCACCAACCCACCAGAGATAGTGGAAAGGAAAGGTTGATAGAACAAAGAAGGATATGAACACACTCAGAAAGAGTTCTTTGAAGCAATTCCAATCTGTGTTGTTAGGATATCAGCAGTTCAGTGCACATGAATCAGCAGTGGCACCTCTTGCAAATACCATTCACAAATCAGTCATATCAGGTCCATCCAGAAGAAACCACAAGGCTCTGCCAATTGTCCTGCATCCTCAGAAGTGGCAAGAAGTCACCAGTGGCCCAAATCTGCAGAAGCAGCAAGAAGCTGCCAGAACTCCACCAGAAGTTTTTCTGGTGTATTTCTCTCTATGAAGTCACAACAAATGATGACTAAAGCAGAATGGTAAGGTGTAACAATAGCATCAAGAATCATTAGCAAAGACCAGCATCAGCAACACCCAACGATGACCAGCAAAGAATGTCAAGGCATACTAAGACAACCTAGCATTTTCCTCCATTCATTGGGCTATATTTATATCCTTTCTAAACATCACATGTTCCCTCAGCATCCACTCTAGCAAAACATCACATGCCCCTTTTCCAGGCTGTCTCAAGAAAAACACTGTGTCTCTTAGGAAAACTTCCCATGTGTCTGCTACAGCAAAAAATACCCTCTTACAAGACAGTTTCCAGAAAAACATCACATGACACAACTGAGTCTCCAAGGAAACCAGAAATTTCTACTTCTCATTCTTATATTTCTCTTACACTTCTCATTTGAATTAGTATTTCTTTTACCAATTAAAGATAAAGTGAAGATTACATACATTTTTATACAGTGGAAACAACTGAGCAGGGTCTATCTTTCAAACACTCATAGCTACTCATTGTCGTTTCTCACTAACCCATCAAACCCAAAACATTTGTGGGTTCTCTAAAGCAATGTCTTTCAAACATGAATGTGTTTAGCCTATATACTTCTTTTCTCATTCCTCTCCTTAAACTCTACTGCCTTTCCCTCATTAGCCCCACCACCACCACCAAGTTCCCTCATTCCTTCCTATCATGCCTATATATGTGTAAATTTACATCGGACTGTTTCTATTTTATAAATAAAATGGGCTTCAGGTGGCATTTTCATGAATACAAATAGTATATTTTTATCTCTTTTACCTCCTGTTGCTCTTACCTGTTTCTCTCCCACTGATCCCCTTTCCCTCCCACCTAACACTTTCTACTTCCCTGTCTATCCTCTGTGCTTTTATTTGCATAACCATTGGGTTGTATTAGGATTACTTACAGGATACTGGGAGAAGGGTTGTTTAAAGGAACATTTTACCTTTACCACTGAAGAAACTAATTTTCTCTTCCTCAGCTACTGAAAATGTTTAGGAAGGAGTAGGGCCTCATGAAGCCCTCTCCTCTACCTATGTTATGTAAAAATAAGTTATTGGGCAGGGGATCTCTCTTCTGCATGAAAAGTTGTTGTTATGCCTAGTCTTGGCAGGTATCATACCAGTTATCTTATCTGCTGTGGGATCGATCGAGCATTTTTTAATCTATCTACAAAGGATTCCAGCATATACAAACAAGAGAAAATGTGCAATATTTGTCTTACATTTTTACTTATTTAATTTAATATGATCTCCAGTTTCATGAATTTCTAGCAAACAACATATTATGACTCTCAATACTGTTAGCTATCAGGGGACCTTAAATTGAAAACACAGTTACTTCACTCCTATCAAGATGACTTCCTTTAAGGAAACAAAAACAAAGTAGTAGAGAAACAGGAACACGTCTATGCTGCTAGCGGGAACATTAAAAATGAACAGATACTACTATTGAGGATTTAACAAAAAGCAAAATAGAATTGCCAGATGACCCAGCTATGCAGTCCTTGATGTATACCAAAGAATGCCGAGTCAACATACCACAGAGAAACCTGCACAGTCATCTGTGTCACAGCAGCACTATGCACAAAAGCCATGTGATGGAATTAGCCCAGATGTTCCTCAACCGAGGAAAGGAAAAATATGTGGTGTATGCACATAATGGAGTTTTACTTAAGCTTTGAGAAGAAATAAGAGTTTCACGTTGGGTAGAAAACTGTATAAAGTTATGTCAGCAAATGACAGAGTGAATCAAAAGTCCGATTTCATCTTTAAGACCATCAAACTCCACCAAACTGGAAATGGAATTCAGACTGAGATTTTTAATAAACAAAAGCAAACTAGTGTCACCTGCAAAGGGTTATTTCTTAAGCAAAGGTGGTATAACATCTCACCCAATGTTCAGTAATAGGCAAATATAATGCCTGACAAAATTTAAAAATAAATAAATAAATAAATGAATAAATAAAGGAATTCTTTTGAACTCACTGTAGAAAACATGTTACATTTTTCTCTTCATGAAGAGTATATCAAAGAACTTCAAAACTCATATAGCATATAAGTTCCTCTCATATTTTAATGGCCCATGAAATTACCAAATAGATTTTCTCACAAGTAGAAAATGCATCAGTATAGTTAATGGACTATATAGAATTTTTTTGTTTCATAGCATCCCTCCTCAGGATCCAAACACTAAATCTGATTTGCTTAAGTAATACATATTTAAACCACAGGTATGACTTTATTTTATTTTAAAAATAGGTAGCTTTTAGACTATTGTCTTTTTCTATCATTTCAAATATCTTATATAAATCTAAAAATAGACATGGCATTTGTCCACATTTTAGTACATTTTGTGTACTCAAGAAATCTCCATTGTGCAACTCTAAATGCTTCAAAGTATATGTTTGTCTAGAGAGCAAAGATAATTATACATTATGAACTCAATGTATATGAACATGATGATAATTACGGTCCTGAAATGGTTTTCCAGTGAGCAATTAATGATGTTGCAAAGAACAACTAATATTAGTATATGCAGTTTTGGTTGCCATTGTCACTGTTGCTGTTATTAATGAGATAAAGCCTTGGGGGCTTCCTCAACATGCACTTACATGACAAGTTGTATAAGTGACTTTGCATGGCCTTACATTACAATAGCATGTGAACACTTTCAAAATATATACCACAGTTAGGTTTTTAGTAGCAATCATGTCATTTTATCATTTGGGTTACAAAGATAAGGTTTATTACTTTTCTTCAAAATACAAATAGTTAAGAGAGTATGGGAAAACAAGAGAGAAGAAGGATATGGAGAGAGTGTGTCTGTTAATATGAAGCTACAGGGCCTAGGAAGAAAACTTCTGCTATAGTAGAAAACACTGACTCTATATTTCAACATAGCCCAGAGAGGGGGTCATGAATGTTTCCTATGTAAGGAATAAAAATATTCTAAATTAATAGCAATGTCAATTAACATGACTTTACCATTGCATGATATACATATACCAAAATATAACATGTTCCCTATAAATATGTATGATTTCTATGTTTTATTTAAAAATATGTAGTTTAAATATTTATTATTTCTTCCTTTATATCATTTATGAGAACCTTCCTTTACCTACGGCTAGGTATCTCTGTTTCAGAGCTATTTCTTTTGATTTTACATAAGTAAATATTAATAAAGACCTGCACTGTGGTCTCCAGAGTATGATATATAAACATTTTTAGGCATTTTAATATTTTCAATCTCTGTGTCAAACACCTGTTATTTAAACTCATTGGTAGTTGAATTATTTCCTGAAATGTAAGCATAGATGTTTTTGCATTAGTAAGCCTAATTGAGATCAGACATGTTGTCTAAGGAACCTTCCCCAATCGAGGAAAAATGTTACAACCTCTTAGTCTAGCTCATATGACACGTTCAAAGCATTTGTGATTGAGATTCCAGCATCCCTGTGTGAATCGTAAATCTATTGACATGACACAAGATTTAAAAATGCTTTTATAGTTTTCAGTATTCATTTATCTGAGTGACAGACAATTACCACAGAGCTGTCATTGTCCAAGGGTAGTTGTACTGCAAATGATAATCTACCCTTGTGAAAGCAGAGAAGTAATGAACGACTAGGTTTCTATGGCAAAAGTTGTGTTTCAATTTCAATGAAGTGCTTTGGCTAAAATTATACCTTTTGTTAACAGATCCATTCTGTTAGGGAGCAGATAGAGCTCCAAGTGAGCAAAGTCTTGAATAAGATGCCACTTTACCAAAGCAAACATCCTGTGCATTAGTCTTCCTGTACACGTGCCTGTGTGTCTATCTTTTCTTCTTCACCTCACTCTTCTCTACTCAGGATTCCTGGGCCCAAGCTACACCAATAGTGGTATGTATTCTTAAGGATTAAGAGTGGTGGGATGCAGTTAACAAGTTGAGCACTAAGAACCAAAGTGATTATCATTTTTCTTTAGTCTTTGACTCATCTGGATAGCAGGTGACTTCAGTATGATTCTTAGCTCAGACTTGTCCTCCCCATTCTCTATTGAATGTACAATGTCTGGAAAGAGAAAAATTAGTGCATAAGAATTGGGAAGCATGACTCTGAGCATCAGGGCAATTATTGATGCTTTCAGGAAACAGTCAACTGAGAGACAGCACATCTAAATAGTTCAGAGATCCTTGCTTTATTTCTTTTAACTGTAGAGGTGTGTCACAGAGGCTCCTGAAACCAGCAAAGTCAACAAACAACAGGAAAATTGAAGGGAATATTTTGAAGGTTTCAAATACAAACAATTTATATGTATGTATTTATGATGTCATCAGAAATAAAAGTGTGAGGAGGAAAAAATTGCAAAGTGCTTGTTTGCTTTTTACCTTAACTACAGAACAGTTGCTGTTCTGTAGGAAGAGAAGTGTGTCAGAAACTTTAGTTTTATTTTCTAAACTTATTCTGCAGCAACAAGATATGGCAATACTTGGAAATGGGACAAGTATAACTTTGAAAACCTCAGAAATCTGTACTTTGGAGAAATTGTCTTTCTCCCAAGTAGAGTTATTCTAGAACATTCCACTCATGTGGGGAGATTTCTTGCCACCCTAACAATATTACCATGAGCCTGTAGAAATCATCCCTCCTGTCACAACACAGACAAAAACTGAGAAGACCTACTGGCAACAAAGAATGATATGCAATTACCCAGGCTTTCCTCATCTCACTTTAGCAGAGCCTGAGGGGAAGAGAACTTATTTCTCTCTGGAGTATAAATTCCACAGGAGCGATTTTGTTCACCCAGTAGGACCTAGTGGTTCAGCTCATTGAGGTCTCAGAAGGATTGCACTGACCCTCCTACATGGAATCCAGAGAAATGGGGGAAAGCATTCCCCTACAGGAAATAGTTGTCCTAGTGCAAAGGGGGAGATGCGGTGTATGGATAGAAACCTACAAAGAGCATCTTCTGCAAACAGCAAGTGAGCTATGAATGAAGAAAAAAGACACAAACAGGCTATGACTCACTTCTCTATTGTCTTTGCATACTTTAAACATTTAACAATTTTCTACGTATTTAAAAATATAAAAATAACTGGAATCAACACATGCTATGCCAATCTGAGTAACTTTATTAAGGGGAAAATATGATTTAGTATGAGGAATCCGATACTCTTTTGCCAGTGGTAGGAAGGAAATTTCAGAGATACTTACTAGACAATGAGATCTGAGAGGAAGCACTGAAGCAATTCAGAAGTAATGGAATTGTCCTAGGAAGACTCTGGGTGTGATGGGTCATATCTGAATACAATGTTGACCAATTAGAACTCTGTGACCTGGGTAGACATGATACTTAGACCATAGCTGCTAGTTCCAGATTAAAAGGAAACTTTTTTTTTAAACAAAGTTCAGTGTTATAGTCACCACTTACACCTTACCAGGGTTGTAGAACAAAGATTTTTAAAGAAAGAGCTTTGTAGTAATAGTCTGAATTAAAATTTTCAGAAGAAGAATTACCCCAGAAACCAGTATATAAAAGCCTAAAGGAATGCTCTGTGACTTATATGTAATAGAGGAAAGAAGCACTTAGATGCACCCTCTTCTCAGGAGGATGGCTTCTTAAAGACAGATGTAGATGTAGATGTAGATGTAGATGTAGATGTAGATGTAGATGTAGATGTAGATGTAGATGTAGATGTAGATGATGTAGATGTAAATGCAGATGTAGATGTAGATATAGATATACCTACCCATTGGACCACTGGACTGTGCGTTCTTTAGGGATATATCTTACTCACTGTGTGTCTCTAGTGCCCAGTATAGATGCCAACACTACTTGATAATTATTTGCTAAAAGGATGAATGACATATCTTTTCTCATGGAATCCCCACTCAATTTTCTGAAAGAATTTTCGATGGAACCGATGAATGTCTGGTAGGATGTAGTAAATAGACTTCTGCTTTTAAAGTAATGAATGAGTTCTAAAGAATGAGTTCAACAACACTTTCTTTTGGTTGCCATTCTGAGCATTCTAAGCATTCTGAATTTGTTGTCTTTGACAATTCTGAAATAAATAATATTTTATCACTACTTTTTTTTCAACAAATGTCATATTTATTTGATGCTGCTAAAGTGGGCACACAGTGAAGAGAGTTACAAAAGTTTCAAGTAACATCTGTAAAAGAGGACATTTTAAAATGGTTTTACATGTTAATTACTCCGGATAGGTTTCAGAAATTATCAGTATTTTTAAACCCTCTACAAACTATCAGTCACCATTTATGTCTTTTAGGAATTGAAATGAGGCCAAGAAAGCTTCTTTCCTGTAAACTTTAATTTCTCATGTTCCAAAATCGTGAAACATATCATTGGGTTGGGGGAGTCTAAATAATGAGCTTCGTGGGTATTCTCAGACAAACTACATAATGATAAATTTATCCCAGGTTTTAAACTTAAATCTAACAGCTCATCTTATTTTTTTCTCAGTGATATATTTGAAATATTATTTTGAAACTCATTCTCAGAACAAAACCTAAAACTTTCCAAATGGGAAATTTGTTCTTCAGTTTTTTTTTTTTTTTTTTTTTTTTTTTTAATGGCCTCAGGAGCTGTTGGTTGCTGCTGCTAAGATTCAATGATTTTTTTTTTTTTAACTCTGTAATGCAGACATGACAGTCTGGTTTTTCCTAAAGGGATAGACTTGGTGCCTAAATCTTTTCCCAAAATTGCAGCACGTCCTTCAATTTAACAGTATATTTTACATTATACTCTTTAAAATTGTATACATTTTAATTAAAATAACTCGCATCACTTTCCTCAGTCCCTTCTGCCACCCTGTACCTTCTACTTCCCAATACTCTCCCAAGTTAACAGCCTCTTTTTTCTTTGGTTATATTTTTTACTTTGATTATATTTATTACATACATATGTGTGTACATAATACAAATATATAAAAGTCAACCTGCTGAGTTCATTTTTGCTGTTTCTATGGTTTATGGGCTGAGCATTTTGCATCTGACAACCTATGAGAGGTCTCATCCCTGAGGAGAGGTTAATTCTCCCTCCCTCAGCAGGCATTAGTTGCTTTTAGTTCTGTTGTGACTGGTGGGACTCCATGAAATGTTCCCCCTTCCATATTAGCATGTACACGGACATTGCCACGTTCCTGGTTTTGTTCATGCTTCCATTTCTGGGAGATACTGTTTCTTTGCAGACTTCTTGGAATTCTGACTCTTAAAATCTCTCCACGCCATTTTCTGCGATATCCCCTGAGATATAAATCAGGAGTTGCAGTATAGATACATACTGGGCCCCCATGATCTGTTGATTTCTACATTATGTTCTCTCCTGGTTTTCTGTAACAGTCCCATTTGATGGAAAAAGAAGTTTCCTTGAAGAGAGGTGGCAGCTACATGAATATCTGAAGATTTGCAGTTAGAAAGAGCAGTTAAAAGACAACCTGACGCATTTATCTTTGTGGGTTACTTCATGCAATATAATCTTTCCTAGGTCTATCTACTACCTGCAAACTTCATGATTTCCCTTCCCTTTACAGCTGCATGGTATTCCCAGCCAGTCTGGTTTACAATGAATTTGCCTATGTGGACAAATTCTGTTGTTTTGTCATAGCACCGTTAGTATTCAAAGTCAGCTTGGTTAGTTAGTTAAACTTTCCATATTTAAATTGCTCTGAAAATTTGGCTGAATATCTAGAACTTTCCATAAGCCAGTGTATCAGCTGTAATAGCTGTTATGCCCTAGACCTCTATTTGCTGTTACACAGCCCCGGATCATCTCCTGGAACAGCAAACTGTGGGAAGCCACATGTGCCGTTGCAGAGTGGCACTGACTACTGCTGGCCACCATGCATAAGTTTGGACAAACAACCAATGTGTACATATGCAGTAAAGTTTTTTGCAAATATTGTTTCAGAGTGTGATGGGCTCTCTCAATGATGCCTTGGCCCTGTGGATTATAGGGCAATCCAGTAATATGCTTCACTTGCATTTGTTTGCAAAATTGGCTAAATTTAGAAGAAGTATATGCAGGACCATTATCTGTCTTTAACACTAGGGGCTTGCCCCATGCAGCCCAAGCCTCTAAGCAGTGAGATATGACATGAACTGCTTTTTCCCCTGTCAAGGGAGAGACATGTAGGACACCAGAACTGGTATCGATGGATACATGTACATATTGTAATTTCCCAAAAGATGGGATATGCGTGACGTCCATTTGCCAAACATCTAGGGGTCGCAATCCGTGAGGATTAACACTCACGGAAGGTGCATTAACAAATTCTACACATTTACCACACTGTAGGACAATATTTCAGGCTTCGGTTCATGTGAGTTTAAATTTTTGTCGTAATGTAGAAGCAGGGATATGATAAAGCTGATGAAAATTCTTAGCACTGTCTATAGAGTTTTGTGATAGGAAAACCATATCTCTGGTGGCTGAATCAGCAATTGCATTTCCCTTAACCATAGGTCCAGGTAATGATGTATGTGCTCTAATATGTTGAATATAAAAGGGATGCTCACGCATCAAAATACAATCTTGTATTTTCATCAAAATTTCAGATACTGGACTAGACTGCTTAAGATTTCCAGCAGTCTCTAATGCTAGTACTGCATTAACTACATAAGCAGAATCAGAGATAATATTTATGGGCATAGGAAATCTTTTAAAAACTTCTAAAACCACCAAACATTCTACCAATTGAGGGGCTCCTGGTGTAAATTGCAACCTTATAGCCTTTTCATTGATTACTAACTTCCAATTCCTGTTTTGGATCCATCTGTATAAATATCAATGGCTCCCTTTATAGGGGTATTAGCCATTACCTTTGGAAATATTACTGGATGTAATAACATAACATGCAATAATGGATGTTTAGGATAATGATTATCAATTAAACCAGAATAACTGCATCTAAGAATGGCCCATTCATCTATAGTCGCACACAATATTTGCATTTGTGCGGCAGTATATGGAATAATTATGCTATCAGGCATTTTTCCAAAGTGAGTAATTGAAATTTTATACCTTTGTGGGCCATATTTGCTACCATGGTGGGATAATGCTCTATAGTCTTATTAGGGGATATATGAGGATGTATCCATACTAAAGGACCATCTTGCCATAACACAGCAGTTGGCAAATTTATGGTTCTTAATATGCATAGGTACAAAGGTTCTTGCTCACTTATACGATTTAACTGTGCTTTTTGGATAGCTCTTTCCACCTTCCTAAGAACATCAGAAGCCTCAGGTGTTAATTGTCTCAATGAGGTAATATGTGATTCTCCTTCTAAAATTTGAAATAAAGGTTTTAATTCCGAAGTAGGGATCCTTAAATAAGGTCTAATCCAATTTATATCTCCTAATAATTTTTGAAAATCATTTAGTGTCTTTAGATAATCTTTTCTTATACTAATCTTTTGTGGGGTGACACACCGTAAAGTAATAGTGGTTCCTAAAAAATGACTAACATTAGACTGCTGTACTTTTTCTGGTGCAATAATCAAGCCATTATTTTTTTAAAGTTTCATTAAGCAAGCCATAAGCTTGCTGTATACTTTCTTCTTCTGGTCCACCTGATAACACTGTGTCTCCTTTCTTTTTCCTTTTTCTTTTTAAGCCCTTCTCCTCTTCCGACATACTTTCTTGTTGCTCTGTAAGGATTTTCTGACCTGTCTCGACTACCTCTACACACAGTTTCAAACAGTAACAGAGTCCATATATCAGAACAAACAAGACCAAAACTATCAGACCTACCCACAAAGGGTCAATGGGAGAAAAAGGCATAACTCATGAACCTTAACTTGTCCCAAAGCCGGGAACCTTATCGTCTCAATCCTTTCTTTCCTTCTCTTCTCTCTTTCCTTTTTCTCTTTCCTTTTTTTCCCCTTTCCTTTCCCTTTTCCTTTCCTTTACTATTTCCTTTTCTTTATCATTGATTCCTTTTATTTTTCCTCCCTTTTCTTTTTCTTAAAAAACATATCCCCCTTTAACCTGGGGATCAATTTGGGAGACTTACCGGTACCACCATTCCTCAGCTGAAGAGTTCTGAATCCATGCAGTTGGATCCTTCTCAGCAGTCTGTTTTGCAGGAACACTTCATTACCACCGTTCCCCAGCTGAAGAGTTCTGAATCCATGCTGGATCCTTCTCAGCAGTCTGTTTTACGGGAACCTTTATTAACTGCTCCTTCCCCGTGATGCAGTTCTGAATCCTCCCTGTAGCAGGGGGTCTTTGCTAGTGCCTGTAGATGTTTCTTGTCCCAGGTTTTCGGCACCACTTCTGCACGCGCCGGACTGGCCAGCAGTAACGACGCTGCAACAGGATCCTTCTGCACACGTTTATTGGGAGAGCTTGATTGCAGAGACAAAGAGACCCCGAGCCCAGAACTGGTGCTGCTTATATAGGCCTAGGAGAGGCGTGTCTCACACCCGGATTGGTTATGCACTAAGCCTCATTTGCATGTTCCTTATCTGATTGGCTACTCTCTCTCTCTCTCTGTACCTCACAGAGCCTCATTATCATACCTCATTTGCATGTCTCACATCTGATTGGTTATACTCCCAAAGCCTCATTATCATGCCTGGGCCAGGCAGTGTCTTTGCAAAAAAACTTTACTGCATATGTACACATTGGTTGTTTGTCCAAACTTATGCATGGTGGCCAGCAGTAGTCAGTGCCACTCTGCAACGGCACATGTGGCTTCCCACAGCAAACTTATACTAGATTTGCCTGACTATTACAAGCAATGGCCACATGGTTTGGGAAACCTGAGAGTGCAGTGAAGGGACAGTGAGTGATAAGTGTTGTTCTAGTGTGTTTTCTATTGACATGATGAAACATTGAACAAAATCAACTTAGAACACATAGTTTATTTCATCTTACTACTTGAGTTTACTATCCAGGGAGTTTAGGGCAGGAATCAAGGCAGGAGGAACCTGAAGGCAAGAACAGAAGCAGAAACCATTGAGGAATGTTGCTTACTGGCTTTCTCCCCATCACTTGTTCAGTTTGATTTCTTATACAGCCCATGGTGAGCTGGGTCCTCCTACATCAATCATTAAGAACATGCCCTACAGAGTTGCTTACCCATGCAATCTGAGGGAGGCAATTGATATTCTTTCTTGCCATATGATTCATGTTTGGGTCTATTTTATTTAAAAAACAGCATACGTATAAAGACAGTGACTTGGTGAATTAAACAGATTCTATACAATAAAACAGTAAAACGCTACAAAAATATCTAGTATTTTGGGGCATTTCTATATAGACCCTGAAAAGGCAATAAGGCTTTACACAAGGGAAAAAAACATATCTAACCAGGTCTAATAAGAAAGTTTATTTTATCTGAGAGTAAGAATTAATCCTATGCAAATAAAGAGCAATAATTAGTAATTTATCAGTCACAGGAGTTAGAATAGGTCAGTTCAAACCAAGGTAGCCATCACAAAGAAAGAGGAAACGGCCATAATATACTGCTTTCTATGAAACCCAACAGAGAAATACTTTACAAAAGGCAAAAGAAGAAGAGTAAAGGAAGAAACCCAAGAGCAGGAATGCAATCTGAAAATTCAGCTTGGAGAATGATGTTCTGAGATTTAGGCACTGGAGGAGCTGGGCTGGGTGTAAACTGATGACTACACATGTTGGATCTAGAGTTCCTGTGCTTTAGAGTGGAGTAAGTTTTATTCCTCAAGCTATACTGCTTTTTTGACTCCAACCATAGTATATAAAATGGGGCTAGAAAATGGAAAGAGTATTAATAAGAGCAAATAACACGGAGAACAGGAAGCAGCAAGAAGACAAAGCATTGAACCAACGGGGGAAAGAATAGCAGTCAGCGAAGTATAATTACAAAACCATAGTGTCTTTTTTATTAGATGCCACAACTAGCAAGGTTTACAAAATGGTATTACCTGAATCATATATGTTTCTAGCTTCACTTTGGTATGAAACTACGTATTGCTATGCTTACGTCAGTGAGGACTTGTGTTCATTTGAAAATAACATCACACTGTCTAACTGACACCAAAATAAAACAGTAGTATGGGCTGTCATGACCTGGTAGACTTTCACATTTATGCTTAGAGCAGATTGGCGCAATGCACATGCAAAGTAGTATTTAAGTGCACCTGAAGTTGAACATCTTTCCTGGAGGTTATGAACAACAAAATGTACAGGTCCTGAAGTGCCACAGGGACTGGGCACACTTTTTATCTTGATATAATCTTTTATTTCTAAATTTTAACTTTAATGTGTTTTGTCTGCATATATTTTTGCCCATCATGTGCATGTCTGGTGCAATCACAGGCCAGAGGTGGACTACCAAACTGATGGAACTGGGGAACCAAACCAGGGTCTCTGCAAGAACAAGTGGCCCTAAGCAATGATCTATCTCTTCAGCTCCTATTCTTTTCTTCTTAGTAGTCAACACACAGAGAAAATGTGTACATTATTAGTCTTGGGCTTAATGGATTTTTTCTTCCACCTACTATGTAGTAGATAACTGGCCAGTCTTGACAATGAAAAATGAAAATACAAATAACAGAAACAAGAAGAGAGACAAGCTCAAATGAACAGTAAGAAGTAATAGTATCTGTGTTGTACAAATCAGGATGTAAAATTCTCACTTAGAATTCTCAGAACAAAATTACACAAGAATACTATTTGGTATTTTGAATTCTAGACCTTAAGAGCAGAATTATCTACTAGTTTGAAGGAAGGAACATTGAAAATCACTGATTAGCTAAATGTTAAATCTTTATCTTGGCAAAAACTTAATAGTTAATATCTGAATACTGATAATCAAGAAATCCTACTAAAGAGATTATTTATACATATGTGGGAAAGTGCCATAAAAAAGTATTGGTAATATCAGTGAAGGGGCCAGGTAGCCTGCTTTGTCTGACCAAATCCTTCTTGTTTATCAACTACATGTATTACAACTTAAGTAATGTTTTTTTAATTTTAAAATATAAAGAATGTATATTGTATTATCTAAAGGATTAAAAACCACTCTCAAATCCAGTGCAGTGTTTTTAGCCATAGCTATGTGATGAACATGTGTGAGTAACTGTGTTAATCAGAAGAACAATCTATGTCAAATGAATCACTATATCCAGCAAAGCATAGCTTGGCCAACAGACATGGCAAAGGATGCTTCAACATCTGCTGACTGGGCACTTTGCTCCATGCTCTCATTCACATTCACCAGGCACCTTTAAAATCACACCCTCATGCCTTTCATGCCCATTTATAGAAAGAGATATGGCTGAAGAGAGTTCAATATTACTGTATGTTGATCATTAGACATTTAGAATTATACTTCAGTCTCTTGGAAATCTACTTATTTTAAGTTGATTCTTTCATCCACTTAACCCTATGGGACTGTGAAACATTAGTCTCCTGGTCTAGGAGATGTATATTCTGTACAGCTTTGACTTATTGAAGACTTATCATTAAAGTCACTGTGTCCTGAGGCTTTTGACACAGTTTTCTTTCTTCTGCAGTTTGGACTGGCTCTCCCTTTTGTTTCTTAAATCAGACATACTCTTCTAACTTCCCTGTTGTCTAAATTACTGAAACCATTCAGATTTTTATACTCCACAAAGAATCGATGCTTTAGAAATAGAACAATCCTTAGGTCACAAATTCAGTTTTTAACTTACTCAGTTTTAAAAATAGGCAGAGTAAGAGCACTCACACATGTACATGCACATGTATACAGGCACATAGTCAAATGATGAATATATAAATTTGGAGAAAATTAGGGAAAGCTGGCCTTCAACAGTTCTTATAATCAATGGAAAAATTGATTACAGGCTAGAAGGTTGACTCTTGGATGCCTCACTTATACAGAGCCCTGCAATATTCTAGTCTTGCTCTTGCAATGTATACATATACCACTATTTTTTCTAAAATGTTTAGAAACAGTGAATATTATTGCTAACTAGGTAGATAGGCTACTATCTCCTGCCTTTTGGACTTCCTCCTGATTACAAATCATCTGGAGCCAAGGATAAAAGAAGGGACCACAGACATTTCAGAATCTGGTTAAAGAAAAGTTGTTTAGAGATGTATTTTCTTAGGTATAGTAGATTTATGTATTACCTTTTATATCTATTGTTAAATTGTCATCACTGGTGAGAATCAGCATATGTAGGGCCCTACCTACACAGGGGAGTCACAGGCACACTACTGTCCCATAAACGGGTATTATAGGTGACAGATAATTAAGGAGGTTAAAATGTATGAAAGGATCAACTGAGCCATGGAGAATTCTTTTTGTTTGTTTGTTTGTTTTGTTTTTTTCGAGACAGGGGTTCTCTTGTATAACCCTGGCTGTTCTGGAACTCACTTTGTAGACCAAGCTGGCCTTGAACTCAGAAATCCGCCTGCCTCTGCCTCCCAGGTGCTGGAATTAAAGGAGTGTGCCAATACCACCTGGCTTTTTGTCTTTTATTTTTTATTTATTTATTTATTTTAGTTATTTTCTTTATTTACATTTCAAATGTAATCCCCTTTCATAGTTTCCCCTCCAAAAATCCCCTATCCCATCCCCTGTCCCCCTGCTCCCCCATCCACCCACTCGCACTTCCTGGCCCTGGCATTCCCCTATACAGGGGCATAGAACCTGACTAGATCATCCTCTGCTACATATGCAACTAGATCCAAGAGTCCCACCATGTGTTTTCTTTGATTGTTGGTTTAGTCCCAAGGAGCTCTGGAGGTACTGGTTAGTTCATATTGTGGTTCCTCCTATAGGGCAGCAGACCCCTTCAGCTCCTTGGGTCCTTTCTCTGGATGCTCACTGTCATATATTGGATGAAATACAGGGTCCTCAGGGTTGTTTTGTTTTGCATTTCCCTGATGATTAAGGATGTTGAACATTTTTTAGGTGCTTCTCAGCCTTTCAATATTCCTCAGTTGAGAATTCTTTGTTTAGCTCTGTACCCCATTTTTCAATAGTTATTTGGTTCTCTGGAGTTTAACTTCTTGAGTTCTTTGTATATATTGGGTATTATCCCTCTATCGGATTTAGGATTGTTAAAGATCCTTTCCTAATCTGTTTGTTGCCTTTTTTTCCTAATGACAGTGTCCTTTGCCTTACAGAAGCTTTGCAATTTTATGAGGTCCCATTTGTTGATTTTTGATCTTATAGCATAAGCCATTGGTGTTCTGTTCAGGAATATTTCCCCTGTGCCCATATCTTCAATGCAGTTTCCCACTTTCTCTTCTATAAGTTTCAATGTCTCTGGTTTTATGTGGAATTCCTTGATCCACTTAGACTTGAGCTTTGTGCAAGGAGATAAGTATGAATCAATTCACATTCTTCTATATGCTAACCGCCAGTTGAGCCAGCCCCATTTGTTGGAAATGTTGTCTTTTTTACACTGGATGGTTTTAAACATATATTAGGTTAAAACTGTATAAAAGGGGCAACTGACACATGGAGAATTCTGCTAGCTATCAGATGTATAAGATTATAAGATGAGAGTAATGTTCAAAGTAATGCCAATTATGATGCAGGCTGGAGATTCTCAGAAGAATTCAAACTGTTGCTGCAGGCATTCCGTTCCTATAGCATGTGGCTCACAACAGCCTGTATCTCTAGCTCCAGGGTATAAGATGATGACAGCGTCCACAGCACATCCACTAATTCCCATATACATACACACATACACACACACACATACATACATACATACATACATACATACATACGCAAAACTAAAATTAATACAAATAAATCTTTTTTAAAAATACAAATCCTATTTTACAGAAATATTTTGATTATGTTATACATATAATTATTATCACAACACAATAGTTTATAAGAAGCCCTCAAAGTAGAATTCATTAGACTCTCATGTATTCGTAAACTATGCTATTTATGGTTACTATTGCTATGATGTAATACCATGACAAAAACCAAGTTGTGAAAGAAATGATTCATTTGGCTTAGGTTTCCACATCTGTAGTCCATTATGGAAGGAAGTAACTCAAACAGGAAAAGAACCTGGAGTCAGGAGCTGATGGAGATACCATGGAGGATTATTGTTTACTGGCTTTCCCCTATTGGCTTGCTCATCCTGCTTTCTTGTAGAACTCAGCACCACCAGCCCAGGAATGATACCACCCACAATTGGCTGGGCCCTCAATGCATCAATTATCAATTAAGTAAATGTTCCACATAATTGCCTACAACCCGATATTATGAGGTATTTTCTTTTACTTTTGAAATTGTATTTGCGTATTTTATGTATATGGGTATTTTGTATGTGTGTAATACTGTACACTCTAAGAAAGAATCAGATCCAATGGAACTACAGACAGTTAAAGGCAGTTGTGAGCCACCGTACAGGTGCCAGAAATTGAACTCAGGACCTCAGGAAGAATAGCCAGTGCTCTTAACTAGTGAACAGTCCCTCAAGCTCCACCCCTAACAAAGGTATCTTCTTAATTGAAGTTCCCTCCTCTCCGATGATTTTAGCTTGTGTAAGAATTACATAAAAACTAGCCAGCATATACACCAAATGAAAAGGAGTATTAAAAATATAGCTTATAGTAAAATCTTACATGAACACCCTCCAGAGGTCTTAACCAACACGTTTCAGTCACCATTCTAGGAAGAAGCTGGATTACCTTTCTGAGATCTGCATAGACACTAAAAGAGAACAGCTTGTCCTATAATGACGTCACTAAAGTACATGCAAGAATATTGCAGAAATCTATGAGTCAGTTATTTAAGGTAGCAAATTATTTTTGAACTTTTAAAAAAATATATATGAAGGCTGCTTAATTTTTAAGTTCATTTTGTTCATCTATGTAAAATTTCTATTTGCATCCAAGTTTTTCCCTTTGAATTTAAATTTCTCTTTTATTAAGAGGGCCTTCAACAGGCAACAGGCAAGACATAGCTGGGCTTTCCTCCCACAGGTGACATAAAACTTAATGCTTGAGGTCAAAATGTAAAAGGCTGAGGGTATCTCTACACATGGTATCAATAGGGTCACAGGACAGAGACATTAAGAAGACTGTTTCCATGCCAAAAAAATGTATAACTATTTAAATATATTGACAGTTGAAACATATATAAAATTCTATCAATTGTGCCAGTTTTCAATTTTCTTAACTTCACTTTCCAGATTACCTTTTATATTATTTAATAATAAACAAAAAGATTTATTCTCAAAAATTTTAGGCACTTTCGCATGCTACAATGTATACTGAGATATGTCACTCAATTTGAAGGTTATTAGTAATATAACAGCAACAGAAATCTCATTTGGGTAACAAGTGAATTAGCCTTCCTAAATGATTCCCCAAAATCATAAAAAATGAATGGAACCATCAAAGCAGAGATGAATAATTAAAGTTATGCTCTAATTTTGCATCTGTGAAGATCATGCAAGAATGAAAAGAAATAGTTCTGAATGTTTATTCTCTATAGGTAGAAGCTCAGATCTTATAATGATCATTATGGGAACATTTCATCACAACTGTGTGTTAAAAAGTAACAGTCTGAGAATGTGTTATGCAATTAAAATGATGAGGAGTGACATCTAGACCTCAACTGAGAAAGATAAAGAAAGAAAAAAGAAAGAAAAACAAAGAAAGGAAGGAAAGAAGGAGGGAGGAAGGAAAGGGAGGGAGGGAGGAAGGAAGGACTGAAAGAGACAGTGAAAGAAGGGAAGAGAAGAAATTGAGTTATTCGGTCATGCAGAGAAAATCAGAAGTGATGCTGATATTAACTGGCATGGGAGAATGAGCGAGACATTGCTGAATACCACATATAACCATCATGTAATAGCTTACGATAGTAGCATTTTTACAGAATAATGTTTTTAAGAACAGAGAATTGCAACAACTCAACAAAGAGCACATATCTGCAATACCTGAAGCCAAGGTTCACAGTCTGTTTTCTGACTCCTTAGTTGGCGCTCTCTCCATTCCCCAGCCTGAGTATTTATTTCCTAGTTGCATAGCCACAGGGTGTGTATTGTTGGCACATAGTTAGGTCTGGGTCTGTATTCCCTTTTGCAAAGCTTAGGTGTGTGCAGAGTTGGCATGCTCTGTAACACTAACAATCTAGCAATAACAATGTAACAATACTGTTGATAAGGAGACAGACATAAGGAATGTGTACCACCTGCAAAACAAAACTCTAAGTACTTCTATATTCATTACTTCAGCAAATCATTCTAACGAATATGTGTAAAAATGCTATTAGTGTCACTAAACTAAGGAGAACATGGGCATCATGGGTTCTATCCTGTGCCCATCTCTTTCCATTGTTTCCATGGATAATCTGAATTGGACAGACTTGGGACACTAAAGAAATTCTACATCCCAGTAAAGACTAGATTAGGGAAGAAATAAAGGCACATTCAAAAGGAATAGAAAATACCAAAGGTTATTTTTACTTCTCCTTTTCCAGAGCATTTTGTAAGCAATATTCTTGTGAAGTAAGCACAATTTTAACGAGCAGAGAGTGTGTTTCCATGAAGCCATTGTAATCCCACTTAGAGGAGTTAATCTGACACAATGGCACACAAAAGAAATCACACACTGCCCAAAAGCACATGGCAATCTTTCTTTTCAAATTCTCAAATAGGCTTTAGAACACACACTCTATAAATAGTAGTAGCATCTGGCATAATTTAAATAAAATTATTTTGTCTAACTTGTTTTAGTTGGAAATTTTACATAACACAAACTTAGATCTATGTAATATTTGATGTATATTAATTCAAGAAAGTACCCTTGCTTCTACAGAATTATACCAGAGTTCTACTTCCATCCGCTCTTTGTCACTTTTAAAAGAAGCTCAGAGTCCTGGTAAGGCAAGAGATCTCCTTAAAGACCACTGCACATCAGACTCATCAGCCCCAATAATGTTTCCAAAGTCCCCACTAAATGTGAAAGACAATCACAGTGCTAGACTACAAACTAGAAAACGTCCAGGTACATTCCCTTGGGAATGATCTGCTTCCTCCAATTTTGAAATCAGTTATGTTTTCAGCCAAACAAGCTTATGCCATTATACACATTATTTTAATTAGAACATGAGTTGAATAAATACAAGTGCGAAATTAGCTGTTCTTATAAAAACGAAATCGAAAAGCTAATAAAGATGAGTTACTAAAATAGAAGTGTCATGAAATTAAATGTAGTAGAAATACATAAAAATTATGGGAAAATCCCAAAATTCCAAAAAGGTTGCGAACTCTGACCACTTTTCAGATGCCTCCAAAGCACTCAACTTATTATTATACAAACATCTGAATTTATAAAGGTATTGCCCTTGAAAGGATAAAGACTCGATTCCCTAGTCATATTGCAAGAAAAAGATGTAGCAATGTGAATAGGTTTGTCTGTTCCTATGAGAAGTACAAAAAAAGGAAAGCTTTGAGATGCACACCTGTAACCTCAGTACTAAGATACTGAGGCAGGAGGATAACTGAAAGTTCAAGACCAGCCTGAATACAAAGTGTGTTCAAGAAACAACCTAGTCTGTCAGTCATGAGAAGCTGCTTCAAAACAAATAACCAAAATGAAAGCAAGAAAGAAAAATAAGAGACAGACAGACAGAGAGACAGAAAGAAAGACTCAAATATAAGGTACTTACATTTACAAATGATACACTTTGAAAGGCACAGGTCAAATGAACTAGCTCAGTCATTGCTTGTCTGCAAGGACAATGACCTGAGTTCAATCCAGGTGGCACATAAGAAACTTGGTGTGGTAAATGACTGTGTGATCGCAGTGCAAGGGAGGCAGACACAGCCTAGTTGGCAAATTCCAGGCCAGTTCTACAACCTTTTGCTTCTACATGTACACAAGTGCACAAATGTGCACACACAAACACAAACACAATGTACAAATATACACACAAATGAAGAACAATTAGAATATGAAGATATATTAATAAGAAATTTCTTATTTGAAATACTTGAAAGTTATATTTCAGATTTATAAAAGTGACCACTGCCGTTACTTAATAGGAAGGATAAGATGATAATATGCCACTCTTGTTTGATGGCAGAACTAATAATTCACATATGGTGGTTAATATATACATAAATTATCATATTTTAGTGACTCTGGGATTGTTTTCACATCTGAATATTTATGAAATGTTCAAGGATCTTTCTAACATTAATATTTATGAAGCGTTTCCTTTTCTTTTTATTCACTAATGATTTCTAATAAAGATATCACAAATTAGTTCCAGTAAAATTCACCATTAAAATCATCTTTAAGGTTCATACTTACAAAATGAAGAAAAAATGATTTTGTGGGAGGGCAAAATTACAATGAAATAATTTCTAACAGCTATCTATGAAGTAAAACTAAATAAATTTGAGGGATTTTTCCATGAAGTTATAAAACAAATATGAATGAAGTTCCCTCCCAAGTTAAAGTCTGTGAATGATCTTAAATGCAAGTATGTCAGAAGTTCTAAGAAGGTGTAGTTGAGACACAGTCTATGACTCTACCCTCTTGGCCTGAGCTTCTACTGCATTTGACTCTAAGTACGCTGAAAGATTTTGTCAGTTAGCATTTGATGAGAGTCATAGTAGTTTAGTGAAGAGCCATATATAACTGTCTATTGTCAAAGAAAGATTTATTTTAATTCTTATTATCAATTGATAAATGCAGGTTAGTCTGAGAATAGTGAAGCAAAACTATCACCCTCCTAATGGGAAGTACTTGAATCTTTCTATTTTACAGTAGACCTGGAAAGTTCCCTAGTTTTAATAATCTGTTCGAAACTAAGCTTGTCTGTTGAAATAGTGGTCTGAATATGAGCATTTATCACTTACCTTCCCTTAAATCCTGTTAAAGTTACAATGAAAGAGTTAATGACACGTCACCCTGGAATGCCAAGGAAATTAAGACTAAATCATGTATGCACACACACACACAAACACACACAGGCAAAAACAAGCAAGAAACAACATTGTAAGGTTACATCATTAACTGACTATGCAAAGCAGAAGAGATGTTATAAGAGCTAAAGTGTTTGGAACCAAGAGTTAGAAAATGCACATTTCTGTGCCCTGTCAAATATCAAGAATCAGGCAGTGATACAAGAAGCACAAGACTTAGAGTTCTCCAGAAAGCAGAAATACTGTGTAATTTCAAAACAGAAAGGTTGTCTACACAGCTTTATGGGATGCAGTTAAACCCTTGGCTCATTTGAAATAGCCATGTAATTCTTTTCAACTCTGAGATGGAAGCCATTACTCTCCACTGAGGCTACACTGTCTCTGGGCAGACGATATGAGCTATGAGCTAAGACAGAGAAGCAGCTACAGTACCAGCCATAAGGAAGTTGAAGAAGAGATGACAGATGAAGTGTTGAGCCCCTGGGGCTGCTAGAAATCTGGTGTATATTGCTGGTTTGAGATTAATGATGTCCTCTTAGGAGAAGCAGACTTATGAGAAAAGGTCAGCCAGTGTTGACTACTGCAGAGCCTGTAATGAGACGGCCGCACTCCCCGACTCATCAGAGAAACCTGGATGTAGCATGCCTTGCTCTTGCCAGACAATGCACTGTCAGAATTTAGAATTTCCCTCTACAGCATGAAGTGACAGTGAAGAATGCCCTGACACCTGACATAATACCTAGATTTTAAAACAAACCAGTCAGAGTTAACAGAGACTAATATTAGAAGCAAAATACATCTTTGATCACACTATACCATGCATATTTACCTAATATATAGTTAGACCTAAGCTAAATTCTGTATATGCATATTCCCATATGCACACAGATAACTATATATACATCTATTATATGTTAACTGTAATATTAAAATCACAATACTCTATATTTATCTTATTAGCTTCATGTAGATGTTATTTTAAAAGAAGCATCCAAAAAATAAGAGTTCCTAGGTTTAAAAAAAATATTGCAGAATCTACTTTCAAACGTTTGTAAAAATCTCTAAAAAAGGCTTTTCACATCAGGTGAAAGTAAAGTGACAGAAGAAAATGGATGGTAGTTAATGGTGCTTAGTTTTCAAGTAAATACTTTTAGCCTGAGAAAAGAGAATTGTCAGGCTAAACACTCTAAAATAAATCACAAAACAACAGGTTTTCAAGACCTGTATATGAACATACCCATTGAAAGAAACTTCTAAGCAAAACTTTATACAGAAAAGCATCAGAAGATGAAATTCCAGGTGGGGGAAAAGCTTTTAACGGCAATGAAAGACCACATAAGTTTCTTGATAAAATACAGACACCATACTTTGTCAGACTTTTCCATAGCAATTTGAGGACCCAAGTAGCATAACGCTTCCAGACTCTAAAGTCAAGGGAACTTTAGCCCAGAAATGTATACTCCATCAGATTATCAATTGGGATTGAGGAAAGGACAAAGGCACTTTCAGATATACAAGCTCTCAAAACCCCAGTCCACTATATTCTGTTGAAATTAGCCCCCGAGAATGCAAGTCTTGGCAAAGCTGAGAGCATGCAAAATAAAGAAGGTGGGAGATGCAGGAAACAGGGATGTTCACAGAAAGGCAAGGAGGAAAATTCCAGAAAGGGAGTCTTGTCACCTTTCTAGACTTAGCTCCTGTTGGGGTCAAACACTAGAAGCTCTAGGAGGGGCACCTCAGGAAAGGTTGAAATGGTTATACAAAACTTGGGGTGCATTGCACAGCTTATACTCAAATTTTTGTGTTAACATGAACTACTAGCATGTTTATTAAGATCAGTGAATTTTAAAACAATGTAAAACTTTATTTCAGACATTCAGTTAAGAAAAATATTTTCATATCCTATACAAGCAACTAAATTGCATGCATTTAGCCATTAAAACATAAACTCCACATGCTTGCCCACAAACTTAGAAAGCAAGTCTTAATTGTGTGTATATGTGTGTATGTGTGTGTTTGTGTGAGTATGTGTTTGTGTGTGTATGTGTTTGTATTTGTATGTCCATGTATGTATGTGTATGTGTATGTAAATGAAAACTGATGTTCTTTTAGCAGTATTCATTGTCTGTAGTTCTCTAATTAGACTGTTGTTTATTTATCTTATCTATACAGTCATATTGCTCTCCCCTGGAGACTTTGTCGCATTGTACTGCTCTCTATAGAATTTCTTATTTTCACCAATTCTGTCATAAGGAAATATGGCAAATATATAAAATCATCCATAATTACAGAGTTTAAATTTAATTATCTTGCAACTCAATCAAACAGCTATTGTATATCCCTTGATAGTGCTACTTTGATTCATGTTTAGCTAGGCCTGAAAGCCCATTATGATGACTTTATTTCTCTTTCAAGCTTTAACATTCAACTTTATTGCTATGTAACTTACCTGTTTCATTATACACGAGAAAGTCTGACGAGAGCAAGAGTTTTCAATGATAGAGAAATTATGGGTAGGCACTCATTTAAATGAACAACAACAAAAAACTTGGGGGCAACTACAGCTACAATATTAGAGTCACAGGAGGCAGAATTTGAAAGAAAAGTAGGGGTGAAATTAGGAAGCTGCAGATGAATTAATGATTTTATAGAATTCCTGATTGGTTCAAATAAATTTTAGAAAGCTAAAATAATCTATAAAAATTCTAAAGAGGCAGTTTTTTTTTAGCTATTTTGCCAGAAAGATATAATGAAGGAAGCATCAAGAAGAATGTGCTCCCTCCTCATAGAATAGTAAGTGAAGGATGCGTGGGAAGGAGCACAGTGAGATTTCATGCATTACAAGCATGTAAACCTCACTAGAAACAGAAATAGGCTTGGGACACCTTTACAACATTTCTAGGTCAGGTCCAAGGACGAGGCCACAGGTGTGCACTATGACATAGAAAGGCCATGAATAAATACAACTATTGCTTTGAACTTATAATGAGCTTATAGGATGAGACACCACCAATAAACCAACTACTCTCAACTTATTATCAACATCATGTTGTATAACATTTAATCTGTGAGGTAATTTTTTTCTTACATAGAGAACTTTTGTCTGAAAAGCTATAAAAAGCTGAAAGGAAAAACTAAAAGTAGTGGAGCCCTTTTTCTTCTTTAGTGTGTGTGTGTGTGTGTGTGTGTGTGTGTGTGTGTGTGTGTGTGTGTGTTTCTAAATACATAAGTACAAGTGTTCAGTCTGTATAATTGTAGAAAAGCAAGTGGAAAGCTTGTAAGAGCCTTCACCTCCTAGGAACCTCAAAAGCTACAACCATAAAGTCTTACTAACACAGCTACCTGAACATGGAGTGAACAAGGGCAATAATATATATGTTAATATGAACTGAAGAAATGTCACCAGGTGGCTTCAACCTGACACAAAGAGCTACAAGTAACAAAGGAATGCTGAGAGCAGGAGAAATAATCTCTTCCAGGGAAGACCACAGAAACTGATTATTCAATAGCAAATGACCAACCCTGGAAACATATACAGCCAACACCATTTTAAATACAAAATAAAAAGCAGATCAACACAGCTTGCCATCTACTAAAAGAACAGATTAGTGTCATCTTAAGTTGGTGCTCAACCAGTAATTTTAGTCACATGACCGCTTTGACCTTCTCCATCCACCATGGACCATGGGAGATTCAAACCCAACAGAACAATAATAGCACTATGAATGAGATCATAAAAACCGTGCATGCAGCATGCAGAGAAAGCTTTTCACAGGAATGAATTATCAAGAGCCAACTTTTACAGAGCACTTAGGACTGAAGCAAACACTCCTTGGTAAAGCTATGTAAGAATACTAATTCAAATAAAAGCCCAGCTAAGGCACAGGCAGGCAACTCCTAAAAACTCCTAGTCTTACCCACACTACAGTTTCAGGAAAAGAGCCTGGACCAAGAGGGGAGATGAATAAAGTGCAGTGAACATGGCCAACAAGACCTGGGTATAAACGTGAGGATTAACAGGCCAGTCTCGTGTCCCCATTTTCACCACTTCCACTTCAAAAAATAAAATAATAGAATACAGGAGAGACCCTGCTGCTGAGAATGGATAGTTGTAGAGCATTTGTTACCCTGGGTCACATCCAGGTTCACTGTGTATAGTTCATGTCACATAGAAAGAATAAAAGATACTGGTTTTTATTTTGTTATAAAATATTAACTGTATTTCATCAAAGATCTGACACTTAGAAGGAAATGAATGTGGCTTTTTAGCAAGGCTTTTTCTGTAGGCAGGGAAAGAATCATCTCAAGACATAAAAATGCCACTAAAGTGGGAGTATGGATGTAGTCAGTGGTAGACTTGCTTCTCTGGCACGTGTGAGGGTCTGGATTCAATTGACCCCTCATACTTCAATAAGTTCCATTAAAATATTTTTGAGTATATATTGGGCATATATATATGCCCAATATCAAATTGTTAATTTTCTTCTCAATTTACATCCCCCCAAAAGAAAGAAAGAAACATTGCACATAGCATGACATAAATCTTGGGGGAAAACGGGACAGCTTAGTATAGAAAATACTACAGAAAGACTCAACTGCCCAATATCCCAGGGCTGGGATTTGGTGACACGGTGAAGCTCCACTTGAAACATACTGCCTCTTTCATGTCGTACTCAAGTTCAAGCATTTACCTGAAGTAAATAATCAGAATGTGCTCAAATCCTTTGGTGACAGTTTTTAGTTTTTTAATAAAATTTACTTTTTTATTAATTAATGTACAAATAAAAACATTATACAAACAGTTTAAGGGAGTCATTCAAATACTTCCCAGTCTGCTGACAGGTGTTTACGATGGATTTATTTCACTTTTTAAAACATGTATAAGTGCCAGTAAAAGCCCAAACAATGCAGTGAGTCAAGTAAAATATAGTAAACTTTTAAATGAGACACAAGTAATCGTATATAAGTCACTCCTGTGGATCGGCTTACCTGACTGTACATCAAGCAGGAAAAGCAAACTGCAGAACCCCCAAGCAAATCTGCTCATACTAGGTCATTGCCCCAAGTTACCCTGGCTCAGCGATATTTCTGTAGTGGACATATATACAATAAATTCAGTTGTGACCATTATGGCATTGCTGACTGCTCATTGCAAGTGTGTTTTCTCCTTGAGCTCTAGGTCACCAAACTGCCCTATGGGACATAGGGCCACGTGGGATAGAACTACCATGCTGCTGTTCCCGCTGTTTCCCGAGCCATGAACTGCCCTGACTCACTAAGTGAATAATCTGCTTTCACTTCTGGCAAAGGGTTAAGCTTTTTATATGAGCAGTTTCTTGCTTTTCAACACCCAAGCTTATGTTGTTTCGTTTCTATTTTTAAACAAAAAGTAAAGAGTTACGTTAATGCATGCCCATTTAAAAAAAAAAAAAAGAAAGGTTCAATTCTTTTTAGTGATCATTATTATTTTGTCAGCATCTGCATTTTCATTAGAGTAGTGGAATGTAACCTTATTTAGTAGTCAAATTGCCTTATCCGTGCTAAGTAAGGGAATCAGTTATAAAATGCTATACACGGATGAGGGGAGTGTAAAGAATTGCTGAATCTGACAAGAAGATATACCAGAGTTCATTACATCAACTTTATAAATCAAGCTTTAAATTTTATCAGCTATCCCAAGATGGTGATACAAATATGGGATATCATGATATCATATATACCCATAGAAATATTTGGAAGAAAAGCTAAGCTATCTCATTGTGATAATTAGTTTTTATTATCAATTTAATGGGATTAAGAAATACCGATGGCATTATTAAAGCATACCCTTATGCATGTCTGTAAGAGTGTTGCCAGACAGAATTAACTTAGAGGGAAGAAACTGCATTGAATGGGGGTGTCAGCACCCCGTGGGTTAGATCCTGGACTGATAAGAGAAAAATCAGAAAGTCAGCTAAATTTCAACATGGTCCTTTTCTCTGCTTCCTGAAACATAAAGATGTGAGCAAGCAGTCTCACCACCACAGCTTCCGCTTGCATCTGTCAGCTTCCGTTGTGTCTGCTACCCTGCCCTCCCCAACATGATGGAAGGCTGTATCCTTTGAAACTGTGATCCAGAGTCAAGTTCTCTTCCTTAAGTTGGCAATTTGATCAAAGCTACCAATATCCTTGTCAATCTAGAACAACCATATATAATAATGCAAATTGGGAATAACCATTTTTGGTTGCATCTTATACTGTCCAGCATTTTAAATAAGAATCAATTAGATTTAAAGTGAAATATAGGCAATTCCAAAGCATAATTAAGAACCCTGTGAAGTTGTACTCTTGTAATTCCAGCACTAGTGATGCTGAAGCAGGGGGACAGCAAACTTGAGGCTAGATTTTACTACATAGTGAATCCCAGGCCACCCTGAGCCACAAATCAACACCATATACAAACAGGAAAGTAACATCAACTATACAAAATTCCATTTTGTATGAAATGTTTTGCATAAATAATGGTTTTAGGCTCTAACTTCATATTATATCCTCATATTTAAGTAGAAATTTCAAATAAAGTTTTTTTAAAATAATGTTCATTATAAAGTGAACTTGAAATCTAAGTACTCAGAAATTTATGAAGTCCAAGATTAGATAAAAACATGACTATAGACATAGCTTTGGGTTTCAACTAAGCTTAGCTGCTGATCAAAAAATTGAGCTTTTCCCTTGACTGACCAAGGAGCCTGTGATGTGACATCAACTCTGGGAATTCAATTGGTCAGGTGAAGTTATGTTCAAGTTGCATGAGGCATCTATAACTTTTTAAAAATGTCAGTGAAATGATTTCTAATCAGAGAGGCTTTGTTCACCAACTGATAGGATCAGATGCAGAGACCCATAGCCAAACATTAGGCAGATCTCCAGGAACTACAAAGAAGGGACAGAAGAACTGTAGGAACCAAACAGGTTTATGACACCATGAGAAAGCCCATAGAATCTACCAATTTGGGCTCATGGGGTCCCTCACAGAGACTGAAGGGACAATCAGGGACTATACAGGTCTGACCTAGGCTCTCTGCATATAAGTTATGGTTGTGTGGCTTGGTGTTCTTATGGGACTCCTAACAGTTGGGACAGGCCTATCCTTGATGATGTTGGCTGCTCATGGGACCCTTTTGCTCCTACTGGGTTGCTCATCCAGCCTTGATCTGAGGCTATAAACCTAGTGTTATTGTAACTTGCTATACCATGTTCAGTTGATAACCATGGAAAGCCTGCTCTTCCAGGAAGCAGGAAATGGAAGAGGAGTGGATCTAGAGGAGCAGGGAGGTGGGAGAGGGACTAGGAGATTAGAAAGGAGGAGAGGAGGGAGAAAAAATTGTGGTTGGATATAATGTATCATAGAAGAAGAAAGAATGAAAGAAAAAAGGAAGGAAGGAAGGAAGGAAGGAAGGAAGGAAAGAAAGAAGGAAGGAAGAAGAAACTGATCAGAGAATTCACTCTGAGAAGTAAGTCAATCTGAATAACTCGAAAGGCAGGGATGCCTTCTACAAACAAAGAGTTAATAAAAGAATCCACAGAAAGAAAGTGGGTTAACAAAACCTGTGTTGGTAGAATTTTTAAAAGTTAGCTCCTGTGTTTCTTAGTTAGGCTTTCTTATTCACAGCACATATTTTAAAATGCTCCCTAGAGTGAGAGGATTTTTTTTTCATGAAGAATTTTCCAAAACTTTGTATTTTTCAATTGAGAATGATTATAAAAAATTACTTATTGTAACTTGCTATGCCATTCTCCAAAGTAGTATAGCATAGAGTTCAATATTCATGTAGAAGAATTATATTTCTCAATGAATCATAAAAGCCCATTTTAGCACATGTGTTGAACACATTTAACTCTTGGAACACCTTCCATACTCACATATCTCTTCCTCTGCTTCTGGAAATACTAACTGGATAAATATTAGCAAAACTTCAGAAAGCAAACTTATTCCTAAGGAGAAAAAGTATGATTACAAAGAAATTCTGATGAATAAGAAAAGGAATTGTAAACTTTATATGCCCCAGTACAGGGGAACACCAGGACCAAAAAGTGGGAGTGGGTGGGTAGGGGAGTGGGGGGTAGGGTATGGGGGACTTTTGGGATAGCATTGGAAATGTAAATGAGGAAAATACCTAATAAAAATATTTAAAAAAGAAAAAAAAAAAAAGAAAAGGCTTCCTGCACATAGCAATTGACAGAAGTGTAAGCATTTTCTTTTTCTACAGATTGTTGAAGGAGAAGTCAGTATTGGGTCAGAGAAGAGATCAGTTTTGACTCCAAGTCAATGCCATCACAAGTCAGAATGTCAAGAGAAGAGCCACAAGGGACAAATAAATGACACCTCCCCTTACAGATATCCAGGTAGATAATTCCCAGCTGGCCACCTCTGCAGCCCAGGACAGGGAAATGTTCACATTGATTTCTCTGCAGACAAAGACATAGATTAATGCTCACTTGCCCAAACAACTCCTCTCCATACACTATACTGTGTGAGACTTTCTGTGGAGACATGACACATTTATTCATTGTAAATGGATAACTAACAACAGACGGAAGTAATGATTCTATCAAAGTCAAACCTTGCAAACCAATGAGTTAATTTGGGTTATGTGGAAAAGTGTGGGTGACTCAAAGGCAATTACATCACAGAGAAGTTCACCCCTGGCTAGGCGGTTTCTTGCTCACTGCTGGTGAAAGCTGCAATCCTAGAAACCTCTCTTATAGGTCCTTCAGGCAAATCAACACTTTATAGAGTCTCCTCTTCTGGCAGCTGCTTGCTATGTCTATGAGTTTGGGCAAGGGCTACACATCCTAGTAAATTTCAGCTCTCTGAGACTTGTAATGTTGTTTTCTTCCTAAGTCTAATGAGCCTCCTTCCTGGAGGGATGCTTCAATTGGGAGGAAAACACCATACAACATACTGGAAGGCCACCTTGTATTCGCTCTCTTTTCCAGAAGTCCCCCAGGGAATATCTATCTCCTTATACCCACTAACTGGAGTTTTATACACCTGTTCTTAAAGCACTCATGGCAAAGAGCAGAGGGGTCATTTAGCTGGTCTGGACTACAAGGTTTCAACTCTGAGGTTGAGGGTAATGAGTAAAATAAAGATTCTGGTTACAAATGAAAGTGGAATCCTTGCAGCATATGCAGCCAACAGTGTGCCGCCCTTTCCAAAGAGTGCAATCTGGAATCCAAGACCTCTGCCGTGTGAACCTTTGGTTCCTCCTTTCAGTCTCCCCCTGTTTTCTTTCCAAGTTCATCATCTAAAAACTGAAGATTGGCTCTCTTCACTGTATACTAAATTTCTCCTGTTTTCTCCAAATCCTGATTACTTTTTCAAAACTCATTCCAAATACTGTTACCACTCCTTCTCTCTCTAGTTTGCCATGGTTTGTAATGTCACTATTTGGTACTTAAAATTTCATGTCAGTCAACCTCTCAATCTGAAGTAAAGTGTTTGGAAAGTAGAAACGGTGTTGTTTTTCACCTTTTTGATGAGTCCTACAAATTGAGATGTAACGGTATTAATAAACATTTGAGAAATTCATATAAAAGCCACTTAACGAAATGTGAAAATATACACCAAGACTTGTCATGTTGCATATGGTAAGACTCTATTGTTAAAGACATCTCCCACTTTGACCGCAGGGCATAGAGAATTAAATCTCAAAACAATATAAGGAAACTTCTGTCCCTCTAGATCGCTTCCATGGAACCAGAAGGTACTGCACATGCTACTGAGGAAGAAAACACATAGGTGGTCTTACCCTTTCTTTCTAGTGGGATTTGAGACCTATTCCACAGGACGGAATTACCTTTGGTCAAAAGGCCACAGATAGGTGTTCATCAATCGTAGTATAGAGTCTGTTATTGTTACTTTGCTAAATGATCAAATTACACCTTGAATAAATATTAAGTTTATACCCATAGCCTTAAACATCTCACAACTTTATCAACTGCCTCTATTCCAAGGTTCAGGGAATATCACAGGTGAGCCGGTATCTGGAAGATGAGAGAACGTCTGTGAACTTCTGTCTTCTAGACGTGGTATGACTGTGACTCTCATTCATAAATACCACGTTATGGTTATCTACACAAGACCTACATGATATCAAGCCAGCCAAAAGTCATGCATAGATGGAGGAAATGACCTCTAGGCCGGTGCCTGAGGAGCAACTGAGAGTTGATTCCTGCTTGGAGAGAGAGAATTATTCTTCTTTGAAGTGCTCACTGTTAAGTTTCACATACTCTCCTCAGAACCCTGCACTCTTCTGCATATAGGCAACAATAATTAGACTTAGTAGCTTATAAAGAAATAGTAAGGAAAGAAAACATGAAGTTAGGAAGGGCAAGACTGGATACAAAGGGGTTAGAGGAGAAAATGGGGATGTATTCAATCATAAATTATTTAAACATAAAAGTCACAGATGTATTACATACACTTGCATACAGTTACATATATGCTTTCATATATACATATATGTATATGTGTACATATATATATATATATGTGTGTGTGTGTGCACATGCATATATGTATATGTGTACATACATATATGTATATATGTACATACATATATATACATACATATACATATATACAATTGGAGAAAAGGCAATTGATAAAGATGTTGTGTTTACTGGATGAGCACTGACTCTTCTCAGAACTCTGATCACTTTTGTGTCTCTACAGTGACCATGCATCACTCACATAGTCTGATTTAAATCTGCACAGACCAAATTTGAGAGCATTTTAGGTCTATGAGTGAGTGTGTGTGTGTGTGTGTACGTGTATGTGTATACATACATATATATGTATATGTATGTATATTGTCTATATATAGTGTATATATAGTATGTGTATATATGTGTGTATATATATATATAGTATATATGTGTTAAAAGATAGATCACTTTGAAACTAACTTATTGCAAATTTAAATTAGACTGTGTTAAAATTTAACAACTTCTTTTGATTATTTTTAGAGAAATACACTTAAGTTTTTAAGACACTGGAGGAATTCACAGTATTCAATGTCATCAAATCTTCAGGGTGCTTTTGCTAAAAAGGAAAAGGACCATTTGTTTATGATTCAGCAAATCCTCCTGACTGTCCTTTTATATTTATCATTTTATTTTTGTATTTATTTTTATTGTTATCATATTCACCACTGTTAATAACACAACTGTCAAAATTAGAAGTATTCACTAAATTAAATATTGAAACTTCAAACAGATAACATAGAACAAGAATTTGAGTCTCTTAAATTAGAACTTCAATTTAGATGACCTCTAGAAAGGGCACTCCATAGATGCTAAGTAAGTTATATTTGAAATTCAATAGCCATGTAAGTTGCCCTTTGATGGCCTAAAATACATACATACATACATACATATGTGTGTACATGTGTGTATGTGTGTGTGTGTGCATGTGTATGTGCGTGTGTTTGTGTGTGTGTGTTGGTCTAAATGCTTTATACTGTAACTTAGACCCCTTTCATTTTCACTACAAAGCTTTACCACACATCTATATTACTGTGGCTGGACTTTGTCTTGTCTTATGTTTCAATAGAGTTTTCTTATACTTACATGATACCTCTTTGTTGTTTTTCTAGATCTTATAAATAGGAGTCAGGTGTCTTTTCCTATAAATATAAAAAAAAATAGTCCTCAAGACCTTATACCTTTCTAGTTAGGATGCAGGCATGAGTACTGGCCATGATCAAATGCAGTGAGCTGCAGCAATGACGGGGGATGGGGCTGAACAGAGTCAGGACGAAGTCTTGTAGGCACCATGTCCGCTGTCCAGGAGTGGCAGTAGGCATCCTGATGGCATCCTTTCTAATATTCTAGCTTCTCCTCACATGAATCCTTTCTAACAGATTCTCCAGTTTTGTTTTGTTTTGTTTTCCAGGAATTCTGCAAACCGCCACTATCCATCAAATTCCTGCTCAAAGTCTCTGTAACCTATGGATCAGAATTACAGCCTCTGTATTAGGAAAATAATACAAACAGAAATAACTACTTATATTTGTTCCTCATACCTTAAAACCATTATTGCATTTTGGTTGAAAGCATCAAAGGTTTTTTTTTCCTTTGATAATTTTCGTGGTGTGAATACTATAGACACAATGAAATTATATGACCATGATTGACCTTCAGACATCCCATGTGGATCACACAGGGCAAAGATGTCTCAGTGCTTGAAAGGCCAGCTGATTTCTCTCTGTCAGCTTTTAAGCAGGCATGGTATTGCACTTCCTGGATAGTAATGAATTTCAGCAATGGACAAAGCTACTACTTGGCCCAGAGTAGCCTGCACACACCCCTATGTGTGGTAGTTTGTTTGTGGATCAAATGCTCAGTGAGAAGGTGTTATTCCTGACCCATTCCTCAGTCATCTCAATGAGAAACAGATATTTGAGAAAATTACTCTATTTTGAATTCAGTCCAGCTTCTGCTCTCAGAAAGAAAGCTGGCTAAATGTATTATAATTAAGAATTTCAGCTCATCACAAATTTATAAAAGTACATACTATACTTCATCTTTTTTTCCTATCAGAATTACAGAAGTAAACAAAATAATAAAATCAAGTCTAATTACAAAATCATTAGCAGCGTCCACATGGAGACAAAGAGGGTTTGCTTCTCTGGTCCATCTCTAGAAGTCTGTGTTCATTTTCCTTCAACTCTACTACATGCTATCGCTTGCTCTGGACCATCCCTAATCCCCATTGCCTCTTCTGGGGGCCCAGGAGAGATGCTGTTTTTGCATTACATCTGCTAGGTGCTCTGTTTGTACCTTCAGCTTCATCCAGGCAGGTAAAGTTCACAGGTAGGAGATAAAGAATGGAAGGAAAGGCTGGTAGAGATTTTTTCTGTACTTTTTAGTCTCATTTCTTCCAGCCTTTAAAACAAACCACTTATTTTGACAATGATAGTCCTGTGAGCAAACCCCTCTTCAAGGTTTAGCTTTCACTGGACTCTGATATCTATAATTGGTCCTAAGGATAAGGATTCTGCTTCCTTAGGCTCCTTGAGAACTTCAGCATTAACCCTGCCTCTCACCTGGCCAGCTACTCCTTAATGATCTTTGTTTGAAGCACTCAGCATGCTTTCTGTTTTCTGCCAAAACTTCAGCTGCTTCCAGGTTGGAACTACCTTATGCATTTTACATGAGCCATGAACTTGTTTTCATGCTTGCATCTTGGGAGTCTCTCTAGTTGGTACGGTCTATCTATCCCGTAGAGCAGAACTCGTGGAAGTGAGGCCCAGGATAGCATGACAAAATCAGAATGATAACTAAGGCACATCTGTGACTTCTGTCAGGAGAATTGGAAGCCTGAGTCTCATTGACTGTCCATCTGGTGACTGCAGCATTCATCCATTCAACTTAGAGTCAAAATAGTCAAGAGTATTTATTGAGACTCAGACTGAAGGATTCAATTACATTAGTCAAATATTTTGATAATCTTAGGTTTCCATCACTTGGGCCTCTTCCAGTCTCCTTATGATATCACCTGAGATGTGGAAGAAGGACAGTCTATTCTCTGAAAAGTGCCTCGATCTGCAATAACAAAATTTTTCTCACACACTCTCCTTTTTCTGAGTTGCCAAGGTAACAAATGTGTTCTCCATTATACCCACTCTCCTGTCATACACAACTCTGACAGGAACACATCTTCTTGGGAAATCTCTCATCTATGCAATTAAGGTTTATAGATTAATGGTTCCTCTGTCTCTGTAAAATGATCTTCTTTTCACCTAGATTTTTCTGAAACACATGTTGAATGCCTCTGATAGGCTTTGCCAATGACAGAAAGAATAAAGTCACGCTCTTACCCATCAAGCACTTGTTTCTTTAACTACCATAAACACTTCCCTCATTCTCAGGCCTTCAGAGCCTCCTGGTTTACTGACAATACAATTTCTTCTTATAGAAATATTTTTAAAGAAACTGAATTGATGCCAGGGCAATGCAAAGGGAAAATAGACAATGTTTATACAGCTATTTTTACCATTTGAAATATCCAGAATATTACTAACAAAAAAAAATGTTTCTGCTAATTGGATCAAATTAAGACTTATTCTGTTTTTTTTCTTAATTATGGTCTTTTGTTTAACTATGAAGTATTTGTGTACTAATTTATCAGAAATCATAGTTGCAAACCAAAGTATATGGTACATGACCTAAAAAGCATGTCTCTTTTCTTTTTTCTTAATCTGCATGTCACATCACACACACACACACACACACACACACACACACACACACACACACACACACACTACCCATCTAGGATATCTGCTGCCCATTCCAGTCACCTACTGACTGCATCATCTGATTCAGCATTTGATCAGCAATCCTTGGTCTTCTCTTAGAGGCTCCCCTCTCAGCAGTAAAACCAAGAAGTTTTACTGACCAAGTCAACACTTAGTTTGAAATTCTGTTGTTTCCCTTCTAAGCTGCCTGCCCATCAGCAAATCACTGTTCTTGTGAGCCATTTCCCTCATTTATAAGACAAAGGTGTTCTCAGAGTTTCCCTCGCAGCATTCTTTGGAACAGCGAGTGCCAGTGTGTGAGGTTTTTTAATGAGCACTTTCCATCAATAAGCTAGCTATTAACTACTTTGAGAAAAACATTCTGTGTCTCCTGGATGCAGGTAGCAGCTAGGATGTTTTCTGCTTCTAGCCTCAGGGAGCGACCTGGGTCAAGGAAGAACAGGGGCCTTTGACATTCTTGGCTGAGACGTTTGTTTGTGGAATCCAAAAGAGACTTTTAGTTTCAAAGGTTTCAGGGCACAACATTTGTACTGAAAACAGATTATTTGTTTAAAACAGGTGAAAAAGTCACATTGCCTGTCCCTTAGTTGAGGTCAGGAGTATATGACAGGGAATGAAGGGAGAGAAGTCAGCTTTTGTCCTGCCTTCTGAGGCTAAGGCCAACCAGGAAAAAGCACAAGCCAGAGCATACTTAAAAATCTGAAAACAGTGAGGGTCCTGCGTCTTAGTGCGACCTGAAACAGTTGTAAAGGCTCAGTTCTCATAGTAGCCCAATATAGGAAATAGAAGGGAAGCTAAATATGACCCGAAACAATGCTAAAACCAGGTGGTCTGAGCCCAGCATGCGATGAGATAGCATGGCTATAGCTTTAGTGTAGCAGGAGAGTGCAAGCTAAGATCAGCAATTGAAATGACACAGCAGGCCATGGCCCAGAGAAACAAGCTACAGGGAGAGTGTTTAATTGACACTGTAACAATATTAACAAACTGTGTTAATGGTTCTGGAGTTTTATTTAGAGATCATTATAAAAACATATATGAGAGAAAAACTGAGGCTGTGTGGTCCAAGAGTTCAAGTATATCCCACATCAGTAGTACACACTAGTTGACATGATCCAAAGCTCTATGATCAAAAACAAAACCAAACAAACAAACAAAAATTCTCAAGCAGCCGGGATAGTCTAGGCATTTATGAGCTAATATTTAAGAGCCTGGAAATTGCCAAAGTAGTGCAGAATGTACATCACCTGATTACTGAGTGAAACTGGCACAACAGATCTGCAGTCATGAAAATGTGTCAGGTCTCTAAAATTATTAGTCATTGCCTCAAAATGCAACTTGCTACAGAGATGCTTATAAAAGGTTGATAAAACATTTCTCTCTCCCTCTCCCTCTCCCTCCTCTCTCTCTCTCTCTCTCTCTCTCTCTCTCTCTCTCTCTCTCTCTCTCTCTCTCTCTCTCTCTCTGTATTATTAGGGCAAGGCAGAAAGAAGAGTGGATTGATTGTTACACAAACTGAGAGCATGGATGGTATGGAAAGAGGAAAACCCTCTGAGGAACAGCACATCTTACCACAGCTCTGAGTCCCTCTCAGGAGCAGCATTTCTTCTGTACACAAACCTAGGGAGCTTGATAGAGGAGTCTCCTATTATGTAGTTTTCCTGAGAAGTAAAATTATCTCCAGGACTCTAGAAGGCAAGTGAATATCTACCCACACCTGTTATTTCAATGCAATCCACCGAGATGAACAAAGCCAGAGAGGAGAATGTAAATGTGACAAGTGGAACTACACATTCCTTCAGAGAAAGCTGGGCAGACACAAGGAACAATTTGGTTCGAATCCTGAGAGCTGTTGCTATTTTATTTGGGACCCAGCAGGCAGAGATACCCTGTGTTTATTTATGGCACAGAAAAGAGTAGCTAAAGATGTAATGCCCTACTTGGCTGAAAGTCCTAGCAAGGTCTAAGAGCTTGACCATGTGGGCAAGAAGTTCTTATTGTTGAAAAAATAGGAGCTCCATTGTGTATCTTTGTTGACCAACCCAATGTACTGGGTTGCATTAAGATAATGTGTTCTTTGTTTCTATGGTTTAAAGATAATATGTATCCAGCCTTAATTCACAAAGCATTTAATACAAATTTCTAATGCTATCCTTAACATACAAATGAAACATCTACACAAGGGAATCATACAACACAGAATGTTGGGAATATTAGACAGGTTTCAGGTATCTTGATGATTATTGACTACTCCACTACAGAGGAATTCTTCCAGAGACTCAGCTAGAGTCAGAAAGTAAAGTGAAAAGATTTCCATCTGTTTACCCTTTGTGTGTACCCACTTCTCAGAGACAAGGCAGTGCAATTTTCACACTGGAGAAACCTGTCTGAGCTAACAAGTTGACTCAGAGGATAAAGGCATTTGCCACTCAGTCTAATGACCTGAATTTGACACCAGGGTTGCACATGCTAGAAAGACACCATGTGCAATCACATGTATGCCTTAGCTCACACATGCACAAACATGTACATATACACACAAACATTTTTTTAATTAATCATTCCATTCGTTTACGTCTCAAGTGATATCCCCCTTCCCAGCTACCCCTCCACAAAATCTCCCTCCCCAATCCCACCTTGCTGACAGGAACCTGGTGTGGCTGTTTCCTGGGAGGTTCTGCCAGCGTAAACATGATTTTTAAAATTAAGATAATAAGCTGTCTGTATGCACACCAGAAGTCAGCAGAATCATTTACGACTCATTCCTGAGCCCCTGCACTCTCAACTGTCACTCCTTCCTTCTTCAGTTTAACACTGACAACCCATTATAACAAGACACATCAAAAAGTATGTATGTATATATATAAAGCAACAGTATCTTAAAACACATGAGGTAAAGTTATTGGTAAGAAAAAACAAAATGAATTTAATTGTTATGTGAATGGTATAAGGAAAGAACTGCAAGTGCCTTTATATCATTCCTGAACAAATGCCATTTTTCCCTGGCAAGATGACCAGCTACTGATTAGTCCTGAGTCTGGAAGAGTCACATTCAACACATGTTCATTGACACTGTCACTCTAAGGATAAATCCATCAGCCAGCATGATGTCTAATAGGAAGTGTCAGGTACCCATGGCGACAAGAGGCCTGAGAACAGATTTCATCTTGTTAACTGGTAATTACAATAAATTGACCATCATTGCAATGAATGAACCTTCTATTCTTCCCACTAGGCCATTTCTTTTAGCTGAACTTTCCTCAATAATACCACAGGACATAACTCCTCTTGATGAATAGCTTAATAGTATAATTAGACCTTCAGTGAAAAAAATGAAACTTTATTTTTAAATTAGTTAAGAATAATATTAAAGACAGAATTCATTTGGAAAATGTTAAACCATTTTTTACCCTAGGAGAAACCAAAGACTATGGTTTCACTAAAGAAGCATAGCAATTAAGTGACTCCTAAAACCACTCTGCTGTACCCATAGATCAGCATTTTTCTCAGCCATCATCAGAGAAGCTTCCTCCTATAGTAGATGGGAAGAAATACAGAAACCCACAGCTAAAGAATGCAGAGAGTGAGAGATCTTGGAGCATTCCATTGTAAATGGGAGGTCCCTATCGATCTCCTTCTCTCAGGGCCAGGGAATTCTACACAGGAGGAGCCAGGAAGAGTGTAAGAGTCAGTGCAAATGGAGAACACCAAGGAAGCAGGACCTTCCACACACATGAACTCACAGGGGCCGTGAAATGTGCACAAGTCCAAGCCAGATGGAATGCCAGCACTGAGAGGGGAAATGAACAAAAGCCCCATCCCTAACCAAGAAGCTATCTCCAATTGATAACCCTCATAAAGGAAAAATTCATTTTCTCCAACCAAGTCTTGCTGGGCATACAAACAAAATTTAGGGGCCCCACAGTAGATGACCGACCCAAACAAACTCAATGGTACTTTTGAAGTGTTTGGTTTGATTTGGTTTAGGTTGGGTTGGTTTGTTGGTTGGTTGGTTGGTTTTTCTTTTTCTTTTCTCTTCTTGTCTTTTCTTCCTTCCTTCCTTTCTTTCTTTCTTTCTTTCTTTCTTTCTTTCTTTCTTTCTTTCTTTTTTTGGTCTCATAATCTTTTTAAAAATCTTGTCACTTCTTTTTCTAGTGTGGTTACCTAGTAGGAAGAATAGAAGGTTCATTTTATGTTTTGAAGGTGTTTGTTTGTTTTTGAGTATTTTTAAGTATGTATGTTGTGGGGAGGCTCTGTGTGTGTGTGTGTGTGTATGTATGTGTGTCTGTCTGTCTGTGTGCCTGTGTGTGTATACATGTGTGTGTGTTTCTGCATATATGTTTCTCCTGATTTTTCTATTGTTTTGCTTTTGTTTTCTTTCCTTTCCTTTGTTTGGTTTATTCCACACTTGTTTGTTTATTGGCCTAGACATGGAAATGGATGGGATATGAGGTGGGAGGATCTGGGAGGAAATGATGGTGAAAGCGGTGATAAAGCATACTATATGAAAAATAGGAAAAAGATATTTTCAAAGAAACATTTTAAGGGGAAACTGAGTTGAATACAATCACTCATCACTCTCTTCCTGATGATGAATGTGCGATGACCCAGCTTGTTCAAACTCCTGCCACCTTGATTTCCTCACATAATGAATGGTACTCTCAAAATGTGAACCAAAATTAAAAAAAAAAAAGAACAACAAAACAAACCCTATGTTTCACCTAAACACTGTGAAGTTTTCATTACAGAAATTTAAATTGCTGGTATGTAATGTAAAAAGAAAATAAAAAAGGTACCCATTTATTTTTCTAAATAAAAGTGGCAAAGACAGGAAAGTTGTAAAAAGGAATGATAGAATTATGGGCAAAGGAGATTCAGTCCATGGATAACCGGTGTAGTAAATGAGTAGATGAGAATAAATACAGTAGAAAAAACAAAAACATAATGAACAAATGTTTGCATATCAAGCATGGGAAGCTTCCAAACATCCTTGGATATGATACAAAGAATCATTCTTTTTTAAATGATGAATCTAGTTTTATTCTATTTTTGAAAGTGATGAACATTGATGTGTACAGGAATTTTAATCTAGTGAAATGGTTATTCTAGCAAGTATCTAGGTCTGTGTCATGTGACTGGAATGCAAACACGCCTTGTTTTTACACACCTTTAATTCCCCCTCCCCCCAAATAATGTCTAATTGAAGAGCACAAAAAGATGAGAGTCAGAAAAAGATTTGACATAATGATTCCTAGATAGTATATGTCCAACTCTCATGAGAACAGACAGGAAAGAGAGGTGACTTTAGAGCACACAGACACATACACAACACACACACACACACGCAAAGAGAGGGGGTGGAGAAGGAGAGGGAGAGAAAGATATACTGGGACAGTTTTATAAAGATGCAAGAAAAGACATAAAGAAATGTCAAAGAATAAAAATGTGGTACATTTACACAATGGGGTACTACTCAGCTATTAAAAACAATGAATTTTAGAAATTCCTAGGCAAATGGATGGATCTGGAGGGCATCATCCTGAATGAGGTAACCCAATCACAAAAGAACACACATGATATGCACTTACTGATAAGTGGATATTAGCCCAGAAATTTAGAATACCCAAGATACAATTTGCAAAATACATGAAACTCAAGAAGAAGGAAGACAAAACTGTGGATACTTCATTCCTTCTTAGAATTGGGGACAAAGAATCATTCTTAATGATACAAAGAATACCCAGTGGCAAGGGGAGGAACTAAGGTGATTAGGAGTCCATTGAAAATAGCTTCTTGGAAAAGAAAATTCATCTCCAAAAGTCCTAGCCCCACATCCAAAAAGAAAAAATGTTCTGAAAACTTGAGCCAACAACTAAATCTACACCTGTGTGTCTTATAGCTCTAATTTTATCTTTAACTAATTTAACTAATACTTAACTAAATTGTTACACTGCAATATGCAAGACTACGGTAGATGAAAAATATGTCTCCCCCATTGTTGTCAAAATGCTAAATAAACATTTTCATTTATCCATACAGTTCTTGAAATAGCCAGAGCTCCAGTAACAAAAGGATGGACGTTTTAAAGATGGCTCAAGTAAAAGGATTGCCTTTTGAAAAGTCCTAGATGATCAAAAGAAAAATATTTGCATAAAGAACTCATTAAAGCAGTCAGTGTAAGCAGCACACATAGATATTTCAAACCAGTTCTTTTCACCTACAAAATTAACATTCTACAAACTTGACAACACCTCAATGTTTATGGGTAACAGAGCAGAAATAGGGGGCCTACGTGTAGTAAATTGCATGAAGTTTAAAGGAATGATAGATTGGGACCTGAAATGAAAAACTACCCCATTCTCTTTAATGAACTGTCTGAAGATAATGCAGATGAGCTCCTAAGCACACAGAGAGAATGAAAAGCTTTTCTAAACATGGCACCACAGGCAGAAGCCATAAATGAAAGCACTGGAGTATTAAAGAATATTAAATTTTTAATAGCTATATATCCTAAAACCCCATGGACAAAATTAAGACCACACCATCTACATAGGTATAAATATATACACCCTATATCCTTCATATATGAAAATTACATAAAATCCAATATCAAAATGCATATCCTGTTAGAATTATGACAAACACCAATAAGATATCCTCTATAGGGTAAGAAAAAATGGCTGTTATGAAAATTAGCCAAGCATGCTGGTCTTCTGATGAGGAGGTTGAGTTCATCTTCTCTTCATCACCCTTTCCTCCAGTGCTTTCAACAATTATGGGGTTTTAAAGACTCTGCTGTAGTCCCAAGAAAGAAGGAGACTTCAAGGGCAACAGCACTGTGACCTCCAGGATTGCTATTTTAAAGCATTTCTAGACTAGCACATAATGAATATTATGACCTTTCTATTTTCGCTTGATTGTAAGAGTCAGGTTACTCATCCACAGAACAAAGAGAACCAGTTCCCATACCTATTGTCTTGTGGGTAATGTTGGCAACTGTATCTCTCCCACTCTGGACTCACTTGTTCCCAGAAGCCTGTGTGTATTTTGAGTTCTGCTTCCCCAATAGGATACAATTATTCATGAGAGTCTGTGTACATGACAGTCTATTTGTATTGAGTAAGTCAACATTGTGACATTTTGTTGAGAACAACACAGAGATGCCATTGTAGAGAAGAGATACTTGTCGATAGAGCTCCTGGGGGCTTAAAGTCTTAAGTGTTTTCCTCAAAATAGCAAAATTGTGTTTCTGCCTGATGCCATCTTCTCTCCTTCCAATAAACTGGTTCCATTCTATTCATGTATCTTCTTCCATATTCCATAATGTTTCTTGTTTCATATCATATTTTTTAAACATGTATTAATTTGTATCTAATGTCCATCCTACTTGAAGTTGCTTTGTTTAAATTCCCACCAATATATCCAGGAAATTCTTGAACAATATAATAAAAGCTACTGTTTATTAAACTTTTGCTATGTTCTACAACATTTTCTTTGAATAATGAATTCCTTTATTTCTTTAAGTATTTCATTAAGATTGATAATAATTTTGTCTTTATTTTTATGCAAATGAGTGAACTGAAGCTCAGAGCTGAATAACTCTAGGTTGAAAAAAGCAAGATAAAAGATGTGAGCCAAGACATTTCTGATTCCAAAGAGCATTGTTTTTGTCTACACTAAGAATTCTTCCCTTTTCTTCCCATTAAGCTTTTATCCAGGCATGGCTTTCTCTCTTTATACTCTCCCCATATGCTTGGAGTAATGTGTCTGAAATATCATACATTAATGGTGTGGGCAAAAAATAAAGCAATTTGCAGAATGGTCATTACTGTAAAAGGGCCCACCATTAGACAACATCACTAATCTATATTCTGTCCTACATTATAGCATCACGTAAAAAGAAGCCTAGAGTCTTACCCCTTTAAAAAGATGCTTGTTTACCACCTATTTTACTGTGAGCCAGACACTGCTGGATATGGGCGTATAATTTAGAAAAAATCAGATAGTCATTCTGTTCCTGGCAGTCACAATCAGATAGGCATCTACTTTAGCCTTCCCATTTTGTGTATGCATTTAACAGCACTTCTAACATACCTCTAGTACAGTAACTAAGACTATGAGTATACATTTTAATTAATTCATGAATTTCTGGAGAACAGAAATATCAAATACTTCATCTATCTTTGCTTACACTCAAAGCATTGTTGTTTACAACAATGCGTGGTGCAAGGATACATTTACTCTGAAGATACTGATATTTTTACCTTCTACAGCTGAAATGTCCAATATGATTCAAGACCATAATAGAGGCATGGATGAATTTAGTATAAAGAAGATATCTCACATTCCCTGTATTGAGTAGAAAATAATATCATGTGTTTTTTTAACAATAGAATTGATAAGATTTAACTTAACATCTTGCTAAACTAGAAATGTCCTTCTTGTCTTCTTGTCACCACCCCCAAAAAATGAATATCTCAGCCATTTCATCATTAAGGTTTTTAATAAAGACTGCTGCAGAGTTCCCTATGAATGTAAGATTCAATTTGTGCACAGTAGGTTTCGGAGAGACTGCAAACACAGCTGTTGTTGCCAGACAAACATTGCAAACCACAATGGCCAGAACCTTGGTGTTAATGGCTCCAAGACATCCCACAGCCAAGAAGTCATCAGCATATATCACAGCAAAACAAGCTGGTACCCATCTACAGGAGCAGTTCCACTGAAAGCAGCCAGCAGATCCTCTGTGTAAAATTCTGCAACAACAGCCTCACACTACCTGGTTGCTAACAGTTATTGATAAAGCTGACCACAAGTATTTGCACAAAATGGACTATCCTTGACAAATCAGGACACTGTATTCTGATAAGTTTTTGTTACAAGTGAAAGAATATAGTAATCTGTCTTAAACTATTACAGTGCTTTTATAGTATATTTCAAATACTTTTAATACTTCAAATTAGTTATAGAAAATATCAACTATTTTAATTTAAAAATAGTAGATATTTATTACAAACAGCATGAAGATAGAGAAAAAGAGAAAGTTACAATTATTGATCATTTGCCACTCTTAGAAGTTGATGTATGTATTTCTTTCACATGTCTGTGATTAACTGCCATCAGTACTTTGGCATTTCCAGGATATGCTGTGGAATTACTGAAGTTGTAGGAAGTATATTCAGGATTTTGTTCCCAACATATTTGGCATTATTCCTGGGAATGAATTAGGAGGGAAACAGAGCTACACATGCTTGCTACCAGACTCAGGGACATCAGAATGACAGAGAGTCATTCTGTAGAGTCTCTAGGAGCAAAATAACACAAATGAATGGCTTGTGACTACCTTCTTCCAGGCCTCAGGAAGGCATTAGGAGGTAAGAGTACTGTTCAGATTCCTCTCCAACAGCAGCACAGAAGGATGTAAACTCTTCCTGAATTTCAGCAAGTACAAACGACCCTTCAGCACATATTATAAACAGTGAGGGGTCCATCCCCACTAAGCAGCACTGATTCAGAGAGAGAGAGAGAGAGAGAGAGAGAGAGAGAGAGAGAGAGAGAGAGAGAGAGAGAGAGACAGTCACAGACACAGACACAGACAGACACAGACACAGACACAGACACAGACACAGACACAGACACAGACACAGACACAGACACAGACACAGACACAGACACAGACACAGAGAGAGCAGACTTGGAAAGAGAACTTGCCTTATTGGACAGTGGATGGAAGAATCGGGTAAATATAGAGCACTGTTGCCATGGCTGGTGCAGATTATCAAAGCATATGTCTGTTGATAACTAGAATAAATAAAACACATTTGTGTTCTCCATGTAGGACAGGCCAGTTTGTTAGTAAGTAGGAAACCTGGGCAGAGAAAGATAACACTGCATTTTTTAATATTACAAGTAATTTGAGATTTTCTCCATATGTCTGGTCAACAAAAACAATCCAGAAAAAGACATTAATAAAGAGATATGAATAGAAAATTAAAGAGATTTTCTAGAAACAGCTACCATCAGGAAAAAAAACCTACCCCCCTCCCCCAAAAAAATGCCTGGTAGAAGAAATGTTCAAGGCATAAAGCAAACCGACAACTCTTTGGTTAAATGATGGATGTGCCAAGTTCCCTCTCAATCTTCCCAAACATGAAGCATGAGTGTACTCTGCATAACTCCACTCCCCTGCCCTCATAATGCTTTTGAAAACATCAAGAAATCGCAGTCCTCATTTTGATGAAGTAGAGTAGGGGCAAGACAGAAGGACAGAAAGCTGAGTGGACATGGGATGGGTAAGAAGCCCTGTTACTCTGACATCTGGTGGAAGCATTTGATAGCTGAGAATTGAGCATTCCAACACAATTAACCTTTGCTTCAGGCCTTCTCCCATCAGAGATGTAAATCTGCAATTGTCTGGGAGCCTTACCAGAAACCTGACTTACAGTAAATGGGCACAACCTATTCTTCTGCAACTCTGGTGGTCCTTGACTTTATTTATTAGATTGTTACCCCCACCCAACATGTCTTTAAATCTCCACTAAAATCTCATTTATCAAAGAAAGAAAGAAAGAAAGAAAGAAAGAAAGAAAGAAAGAAAGAAAAGAAGGAAGAAAGAGAAAATTTTAGCAAACACATTGCAATGTAACTTGAGAAAAACAAAAATGTCCCATGTGTCAATACAAACCCACTTAAGCTATTCTTCTTTGAGAAGCCCACATGTATCTTCTCAAGCATGTATATTCTTTCCATTAATTAGTTCCTTTTGTGCACAATGGCCAAGAATCTTGTTGTTGTTAGCTTTTTTTTTTTTTTTTTTTTTTTTTCCAAATTGAGAGAATGATTAAAAAAGTCCCTCGGGCTGCTTGGGAATCAACAAGGAGGCAAACCCCAATCCTTGATTCCACCTCGTTCTTGTGGGTGGTACAAGCCTTGGGCTACATTTGGAAGCTATCTCTGATCATAGACATCTAAAGTATTTTACTATCATTTGTATAAGACCAGTTAGCAGAGCTCCTTCCCTTCTAGCCCTGAAAAACTCCTCAGTCAGGACTGGAGAGATGGCTCAGCACTTTCATATATTATTCTTTTAAAGAACTCAAGTTTGATTCCCAACCCCCAAGTCATAGGGCTCACAATCTCCCGTGACTCCAACATGGCCTCTTCAGGCACACAGTGTATGGTATATACTCTCACAGATACACATGATTAAAACTAAAATAAATCTTTAAAGAAAGAAAGAAAAGAAAACAAGAAAAACCGCCTCGGTCCTTTGTTTCCATGGACTGAGTGCTGACCATGCTTTGACTTCTGTGATATTTTAATTGTCCTGGATAACAATGTCCCATGCGATGTTAATTTTGATGCTCCATAAAACACAAGAAAATGGGGAAGGCTGTTTATGTGATATAATCATGAGTTTCAGTTTCTATTGAAACTAACTAAATTTGTCTTTAAATCCTGTTATTTCTTTTCTTTTTTTAAAAAAAGATTTATTTATTGTATATAAGTACACTGTAGCTGTCTTTGGACACACCAGAAAAGGGCACCAAATCTCATCACAGATGGTTGTGAGCCACCATGTGGTTGCTGAGAATCTAACTCAGGACCTCTGGAAAAGCAGCCAGTGCTCTTAACCACTGAGGCATCTCTCCAGCCCCCCTGTTATTTCTCTTATTGGTCGTAAATTACAAAGTAGTCCCAGGTACAACTTTTGAGGTTGTTTGATTTAGTATACATTACATTACTACTGGGCCTTACACAAAGCATGTAACTCTTCTAATTCTGTTCCCATACCACTCAAATGGGGCTTACACAATGGCTTTGAAGATCTCCTTTGAGGGAAATGGAGAGATAACTCAGTAGTTAAGAGCACTGTACTGGCTGCTCCTCCAGAGGACCTGGTTCAATTCCCAGCAACCACATACAAACATCCCTACATAGACATGCATGCAAGCAAAACATCAATGCACATAAAATTAAAAGTAAATCATAAAAAGGAAATCTTGAAAACAAATAATTTTTAAAAATGTTCCATTTGATCTAGCAATTTGGATTTAGATTTATTCTTTCCAAATACTCAAATTACTAAGCGATTATTTTACTAAGTTGTTTTTTAAATATACCAGTCATCTTGTACACACAGAAAATGCAAGAGTAATTTCAGCAATTATAAACAAAGGGAAGCAAAGAAACAAAGCTATGAAAACAAGCTCTGGTCATAAGTAAGGAGAAACCTTTCAGTCCACAGCTGCTCAGACAACAGGAATTATTCAACCTTGTGCTAATAAAAGAGAATATATGTTATATAGGAACATGCATTCAGAGAGAAGCACCAATGATCCCAAGACCTTACCTCCTGAGACACTGCCCTCCTGAACTCCTCTTCAAACCAGTCCCACTGGTTTGGATCTGACTTCTACTCACCTGTCGGTTTTATGTAATTCAGCCAATTAAAGCTGAAATGTCCCCACAATCCACTTTGTTCTCATTGTATCCCATGGCAGCCTCCCACTGCATGGAACTGCAGCCTGAGTGGCCAGTTATCTCCCTCTTTAGATTAGTTCTGGAGTCACAAATTGCTGAAGGCCTTTTCCTTTGCTCCATGTTCCCTATTAAGTTCAGTTAATTGTAGTAGAAACTTTTGCCAAACATCAGGTTTAGGGTTTAATCACTTTATCAAAAGCACATAACCTTGTCCTGCTGTCATACTCAAACAAAGAACTGTAAATGGTTTGCAGCACTAATGATGGAAATATTTTTGGTATGCTTTCATTATTTCCATGCAAATCTCTACTATACACATCACAGATGTGTTCCTAAACACAGAGCATGTTTGCTTTACAACTCAAATGATTGTTCCAGTCACAATATGGCTGCAGTGTTTCTGTATTTCTTTTATCTTAATTTCCTGAGGCTCTTGGGGTGAGAATAAGCCCCTACAAGACAGTGCTTATCATTCCTACCTGGCAGCCCTCATTACTTTTGTTTACTCTTTTATTTCCACAAACCCAGGCTTTATCACAGCTGTAGGTTTTAATCAATAAAATAGACCACATCTGGATCTTTATCTCTCTTGACTTGAATAATAACAGAGCCTCTGCACCAAAGAAAAGCAGAACACAAACACACACATACACACACACACACACACACACACACACGAGAGAGACAGAGAGAGAGAGAGAGAGAGAGAGAGAGAGAGAGAGAGAGAGAGAACCACACTGATTTTGTTATAGATCAGTTTCTATCAGTTATAGGAAAAAGTACTCACCTAATTCATTATTCCAAGAGTTAGTAGTTCAAACTTGAAATGTGGTATCCCTATATATCTCCACCTGTTTACTTAGTCTTCCATAATTAGTTGTATTGAGGAAAGAATTTTAGACTGTTAGATATAGCTTGCTTTCAAAAGAACTGGCCAAAGCACAGGTCATCTTGCAAAATAGGCAAATCTGTACTTTCTCCAGAATGACATAAACATTGTTGTGAACATATGAATACATGAGAATCACAATACTATCAATGTATATTACACTGTACATTAGAATAATAATGTTTTCTCTCTCCACCCCAGTATATACATACAGCATAGGAAAAAGTGTGACTCTGTGCTGCAGACATAATTTTTAGCCCCTCTCCCAAATTCACATGGGAAGGTTCCCAAGGTTTTGGTCTGTATTGCTTCTACCATGCAAGAAAACATCGAGAGAACACTATAAATTAGCTAGAAAATGGATTCTCCTTAAACACTATATCCATGCTGTTGGTCTTTCCAACAGCAAACACATTTCTGCTGTTTCTATGCTATTCGATGCATGACATTTTGTTTTAACTGCCAAATAAATTAAGCACACTTTACAAAACAAAAATTAATGATTTATAAGCAATTACTTTAAAGTTTCTTTCTATGTTCTTATGCATATAACCCAATTCTTTTTAAAGCCATGTGACTCATCGTTAACTCAAGGTACACAGTTCCCAACAGAACTCGGTTATTTTATAACACAGAGAACTAATTGTGTTACAGTGAGACAGCCCTTCATTTCATATTACTGTTAGGAAAATATGCTTCTGCTAGTTTTAGACTATGCTGTCTCACGGAATTGAACTGTATCCTCTGGTCTCATGCCATTTCTAGGTTCTGAATATTCTGAGCAGCTGAAACTCAGCCCTCACTTGTGGTGACTCCTAGCAGTGTCCACATCTTGAGTAGCTGCTGGTTCCATGTGCCCTCCACTACATCAAGTGGCTGGGACATAGCATAACTCATAGTTGACACAGGCTAGCCAGGAACATCACAAGGCATATGTCATTCTATACCATGGATTTCCCACAATGGCTACACAGTAGAGTCATCAGGACAATTTAGAATAAAAGCACATAATTTCCATGGCTAAGTCTCACTATCTCAAAAACAAGTATCAGAATGTCTAGGGGTGAGTCAATTATTGATCAAGAATTCACATTTGCGGGGAGGGAGAAGCTGCCTGACAGTTAGTGGTGAGGCTAGTGAAAACATGGAAACTGAACAGCAGAGGTCAAAGCACCTACTAATTCTATAAGGAGTTCCATGAAGAGTACCCAGAAACAAGGTTAGAAGGCTCATTTACAAGATATACATCTCATGACTATACAAATTTCCATGCAGAATGAGAAAATGGATACATGAAATCTTCTCTCTTTCACCATAATGGCTACCCTATACTTAGCAGCATCAACAGCACCAAAATCAGGAGCTTGATATTGGAAAATCCCATTTGCTAAACAATGTAGCATAATGTGAGTGAAGCCCCACCTTAGTCAAACATCCTTGTACTCTATGGGAACAGATCATAATGGGCTTGCACACTGCTATCACAATCTGAAGCCCTGTAGAACTTCCTGGGCTCTATTTCTGCAGCTACTGCATTGGTATAATAATGTTTCCTAATGATAGAGCTGTTATGAGAAATTCCTAAGTTAATAGCTTTAACACAGAAACTGTCACAAAAGTCATTATGCAAGCATTAGTTCTCATTTGTCTTCCTAGCTGGTCAGGGAAGCCTGATACACCTATCAGCTGAGTGTATTGGTGCAACAAGGACAATACACAAGTAGCTACCATATTCTCCTCTCCTTGGCTCTCACTTGGAGAAAGGGGATGTCTTCTGAGGACAGTCTTGTTTCTGGAACTCTGGGGTCTTTGGTAGTTGCTAGATGATACAGGGGAAGCCTGAGTCCCTTTGTGGTCTCATTCACAAAATAATTTAAGACATAATAATAAAAAAATAACAGTTGTCTAGAGTATAAAATAAAAACCTCCTATTCAAGCCTATAGTTCAGATGAGCTAAAAGAATTATATTGGCAGCTGCTTGGAGAGAAGACAAAAGCCTCGCCACTTAAGCTTGTGCGGAGGTCAGATGCATGGCTGACACGCAACCATATGCTGTGAGAGGGCACCTTTAAAAAGAACAAGGAAGCACAGAGCATCAGAAAAAGCATGTTAAGGTTCTGGCCAGCATCCAGAAGAAAGAGACAGAAAAAAGAAGACAGGAAAGTTGAGCCTTTCTGAGTCGAGCCTCAGAAGAGCAAGGTCAGCAGATCCAGCTGCATGCTGGCTTGTAGGACTGTACTGAGGTCAAAAATTCTAGGAAGAAAAGTGTGCAGTAACTCATTAAAGGAAAAATTATTTCCCCCACTGGGGTGAGCTTACCCTCCTAAGGATGGTCCCTTGGCCAGGTGATTGACCTGTCCCAACTTGAATGTTAGAAATTTCACTTACTTGACTAAAATGAGTGTGTTATTTTATTGTACTATGTTTGATCCTAGAGTACTCCCACTTCGTAGTGAATGACCATCAACAAAATGGTCAGTGAGCCAAGAGATAATGCTAGAGGCCAGAGAACATACTACATTTCACTGGCTCAAAAAGTTGAACACTGGGCCTGGAAAGCTGGCTTAATACTGAGGAACACATACTGTTCTTACAGAGTACCAACTTCAGGTCACGTCACCCACTTCAGGTGGCTCATGAAGTGACCACCTGAAAGTCTAGTATAAGAGAATACAGTATCCTCTTATGGCCTACGTGGGCATCTGCACTCATGTGCCTATACTCAGCTTACACAGACATTACACATGTGTAGATATAAACAAAATTTTAAAATAATAAAAATAATTTTTAAATCATGTAAAATATTTAAAAATAAAGCAGAGTCCTAAAGAATTCTTTGCCTGTAATCCTGAAGACACAACTTAAAAAACAATCAAAAAGGCAAACTACATGACCCTGGTCATTCAGCAAAGGCATATTCTATTACTTAATCTGAGCCATATATTTTACATGGTCTACATTTACCAACACCTCTGACTCCAAAACAAAGTACAGTACTGGTCATCCAACAAGTGGTACTGAAAAATTAAAATGGAAGAATTAAAAACCAATATAAAGCCAAGACACTGAGAGCATTATGTTCTATATTTTTCTGCATTTTAAACAGATTTGAATGAATGCTTAATGATAAAGACATTTTATAGATTATCTTGTATCACAACATTTTGAAAATCCTTTTATATTATCAATATATCTCTGATTTAACTGTGCTGAAAAACTTGTTCTGAGAACTTAGCCATTGACTAGATTAATATATTCCCTCTCTTTCAGTTAAGACCTCAATATCATACAGAGTCCTTTGTGTTACGGTCTGTTCTTACTTCTTGCAAACACATTTATAATTGGGAGAAAGACAGAATAATACTCTTTAGTATATATTGGCATATGGGTGCATCCCAATGAAAGTTCTTGAAAAATTTGCATTTATCCATAAGGTGTTTGAAGATCTAGAAAATTTCATAATCCAAACAAAGTTGTAAGAAAAGCTCCCAATGGACAAATAGGTAAGTGTTTGAATCCTGTATCTGTGCACTTAGTATATTCTGATTAAGCACTGACTCTGTATTAATTATCTAGGACTTGGAATCCTACAGGACATTAAGTGATGGTTTCTTTGGTCTCTCGGCTATTGCAAGAAAGAGAAGGTGAATAATGGATAATAAGCAATTGCAGAACTAAGATAATTGCATTTTGTATTTCAAAAATCAGGAATCAGGGAATGTCTCCCAGAAAAGATGAACTATAAACAACATCTTGAATGGGAAGTAGACCTCAGGAGATCAGAAAAAAAAATCTTTCCTAGTGTATGGAGTACTTGATGTATTAACCCTGGTATGGCAACCAGACTAGCTGTCTTTAAAGCTCAACATCAGTAGACATATAGGTAGGAAGGAGTAGAGAAAAGAATTATGGATACTATGTTGACAGAGGCTGAAACAAAGGCAACTCCCAGGCAGTTTTGAAGAGGAGGATAAAATGATCAGATCTGCAGTTTCCATCTGCACCCTGGGGCTGACCCTGTGCCACAGCTCTCCATACCCAGGTAACATCAGGAAAGAGCTGGTCTTCCAGGAGTGCTTACACACCTGTGAGCACAGGTAGGACCACCACTTCTGCTTCAAGGGACCTGCCCAGATCCCCCAGGACACAGGAACCTAGAAGCAGCCTGGGACAGGATCCTTCCAGTTTCCACCTGCACTTTGAGCAAACCCTGTGCCACAGATCTCCTTACTCAGATCCTGATGGGAGAGAGCAAGTCTCCCAGGAGTATTGACACACTTGAGAGTACAGTTCTACAAATTCATGTACTGCCAGAAAAGAGCTGGTCTCCCAAAAGTGCCAACACACCTGAGAGCACAACTGAAACCACCACATCTGCTCAAATTCCTGACCCAAGAGGGACATGCCCAGAGTCTCAGAACATAGGATCCTTTCAGTTACTTTGTGCACCCAAGAACTGACCCTGTGCCATAGCTCTGCATACCCAAATTCCTCCCAGAGAGAACTAGTCTCCCAGGAGTGCTGATACACAAGCTTACAGGAGGGAAAAGCCAGTCAGAGATAGCAAGACAGCTAACACTGCAGATAACCAGATGGCTAGAGGCAGGGTAACATAAGCAGGAGAAACCAAGGCTACTTGGAAACATCAGAACACAGATCTTCCACCAAAGCAAGCCTGGATACCTCAACACACTGAAAAAGCAATATTCAGATCTAAAATTACTTCTCATTATGATGATAGAGGACTTTAAGAAGGATATAAATAACTCCCCTAAAAAAATGCAAGAGAACACAGGTAAACAGGTAGAAGACCTTAAAGAGGAAATACAAAAATCCCTTAAAGAACTAGAGGACAACATAACCAAACAGGTGAAGGAATTGAACAAAACCATCCATGACCTAAAAATGGAAATAGAAACACCAAAGAAATCACAAAGGGAGACAATACTGGAGATAGAAAAACTAGGAAAGAGATCAGGAGACATAAATGCAACCATCACCAACAGAACACAAGAGATAGAAGAGAGAATCTCAGGTGCAGAAGATACCATAGAAAACATTGACACAACAGTCAAAGAAAATGCAAAAAGCTCCTAACTCAAAACATCCAGGACACAATGAGAAGACCAAATCTAAGGATAATAGGTATAGAAAAGAGTGAAGATTCCCAACTTAAAGGACTAGTAAATATCTTCAACAAAATTATACAAGAAAACTTCCCTAACCTAAAGAAAGAGATGCCCATGAACAGACAAGAGGCCTACAGAACTGCAAATAGATTAGACCAGAAAAGAAATTCCTTTGTCACATAATATTCAAAACAGAAAATGCACAAAACAAAGAAAGAATATTAAAAGCAGTAAGGAAAAAGGTCAATTAACAGATAAAGGCAGGCCTATCAGAAATATACCAGACCTCTCACCAAAAACTATGAAAACTAGAAGATCCTGGGCAGATCTCACACAGACCCTAAGAGAACACAAATGCCAGCCCAGGATACTATACCCAGCAAAACTCTCAATTAATAAATATGAAGAAACCAAGATATTCCATGACAAAAACAAATTTATACAATATCTTTCCACAGATCTAGCCATTCAAAGGATAATAGTTGGAAAACACCAACACAAGGAGGGAAACAACACACTAGAAAAAGTAAGAAGGTAATCTTCTTTCAACAAACCCAAAAGAAGATAGCCACACAAACTTAATTCTACCTCTAACAACAAAAATAACAGGAAGCAAAAGTCACTATTCCTTAATATCTCTTAACATCAATGGACTCAAATCTCTAATAAAAATACATAGACTAACAGACTACATATGTAAATAGGACCTAGCCTTTTGCTGCATTCAGGAAACACACTTCACTGACAAAGACAGACACGACCTCAAAGTGAAAGGCTGGAAAAAAAATTCTAAGCAATTGGTCCCAAGAAACAAGCTGGAGTAGCCATTCTACTATCAAATAAAATTAACTTTCAACCAAAATTTATCAAAAAAGATAAAGAAGGACACTTTATATTCATCAAAGTAAAACTCTACCAAGACGAAATCTCAATTCTGAACATCTATTCTCCAAATGCAAGGGCACCCACATTCAAAAAATAAACTTTACTAAAGCTCAAAGCACACATTCACATTACAACTCACACAGTAATAGTGGGAGATTTCAGCACCCCACTCTCATCAATGGACAGATCATGGAAACAGAAATTAAACAGAGACACAGTGAAACTATCCAAAATGAATCAAAATAATTTAACAGATATATATAGGACATTTCATCCTAAAACAAGAGAATATACCTTCTTCTCAGCACCTCATGGTACCTTCCCCAAAACTGATCCTATAATCAGACATAAAACAAGACTCAACAGATACAAGAAGATTGAAAAAATCCCATGCATTATATCAGATCACCACAGACTAAGGCTGGTCTTCAAAACTGCAAAAACAACAGAAAGCCCACATACACAGGGAAGCTGAATAATGTTCTACTCAGTGATAATTTGATCAAGGAAGAAATAAAGAAAGAAATTAAATACTGTTTAGAATTTAATGAAAATGAAGGCACAATATACCCAAACTTACGGGACAATGAAAGCAGTCCTAAGAGGAAAACTCATATGGAGAGAACACACACTAGCAGCTTGACAGCACAACTGAAAGCTCTAGAATGAAAAGAAGCAAATACACCCAAGAGGAGTAAACACAGCAAATAATCAAACTCAAGGCTGAAATTAACCAGATAGAAACAAAAAGAACTATACAAAGAACAAAACCAGGAGCTGTTTTTTAAAGAAAATTAACAAGATAGATAAACCCTTAGTCAGACTAACCAGAGGGCACAGAGACGATATCCAAATTAACAAAATCAGAAATGAAAAGGAGGATATAACAACAGAAACTGAAGAAATTAAAAAAAAAAAAAAACACACACACACACACATCAGATCCTACTACTAAAGCCTATACTCAACAAAACTGGAAAATCTGGATGCAATGGACAAGTTTCTAGACAGATACCAAATACCAAATTTGAATCAGGATCAGATAAACAGTCCAATCAGTCCCATAACCCCTAAAGAAATACAAGCAGTCATTGAAAATCTCCCAACCAAAAAATCCCCAGGACTGCACTGGTTTAGTGCAAAATTCTATCAGACCTTCAAAAAAGACCTGATACCAACACTCTTCAAACTATTCCACGAAATAGAAACAGAAGGAACATTACCCAATTCATTCTAAGGAGACACAGTTAGGCTGATACCAAAACCACACAAAGACCCAAAAAAAGAAAGACAACTTCAGACCAATTTCCCTTATGAATATCGATGAAAAATAGTCAATAAAATTCTTGAAACCAAATCCAAGAATACATCAAAACCATCATTCATCACAATCAAGTAGACTTCATCCCAGGGATGCAGGAATGGTTCAATATATGGAAATCCATCAACGTAATCCACAATATATAAAGAATCTCAAAGAAAAAATATGATCATTTCACTAGATGCTGAAAAAGCATTTGACAAAATTCAACATCCCTTCATGTTAAAAGTTTTGGAAAGATCAGGAATTCAAAGCATATACCTAAACATAGTAAAAGCAATATATAGCAAACCAGTAGCCAACATCAAACTAAATGAAGAGAAACTTGAAGCAATCTCACTAAAATCAGGGATTAGACAAGACTGCCCACTCTCTCCCTACCGATTCAATATAGTACTTGAAGTTCCAGTTAGAGCAATTAGACAACAAAAGAAGGTCAAAGGGATATAAATTGGAAAGGAGGAAGTAAAATTATCACTATTTGCAAATGAAATGATAGTATACTTATGTGACCCAAAAAATTTCACTAGAAGCTGGGCAGTGGTGGCACAGGCCTTTAATTCTAGCACTTGGGAGACAGAGGCATGTGGATTTTTTAGTTCAAGGCCAGCCTGGTCTACAGAGTAAATTCCAGGACAGTCAGGGCTACACAGAGAAACCCTGTCTCAAAAAACCAAAAACCAGCCAAACTAACAAAAATGCCACCAGAGAACTCATAAACTTGATAAACAACTTCAGCAAAATGGCTGGATAAAAAATTAACTCAAACATATCAGTAGCCTTCCTCTAATCAAAAGATAAACAGGCTAAGAAAGAAATTAGGGAAATGACACTCTTCACAATAGCCACAAATAGTATAAAATATCTTGGTGTGACTCTAATCAAGCAAGTGAAAGATCTATATAAGAACTTCAACTCTCTGAGGAAAAAAAATTGCAGAAGACCTCAGAAGATGTAATGATCTCCCATGCTCATGGATAGGCAGGATTAATATAGTAAAAATGGCCATCTTGCCATAAGCAATCTACAAATTCAATGCAATCCCCATCAAAATTCCAACACAATCCTTCATAGAATTAGAAAGAGCAATTCTCAAATTCATTTGGAATAACAAAAAATGCAGGATATCAAAAACTATTAACAACAATAAAGAGACATCTAGGGGAATCAACATCCTTGACCTCAAGATATATTACAGAGAAATAGTGATAAAAACTCCATGGTATTGGTACAGTGATATATAGGTAAATCAATGGAATAGAATTAAAGACCCAGAAATGAACCTACACACCTATGGTCACTTGATCTCCGACAGTGATACTAAAACCATCCAGTGGAAAAAAAGACAGCATTTTCAATAAATGGTGCTTGTTCAACTGGAGGTAAACTTGTAGAAGAATGCAAATTGATCCATTCTTATCTCCCTGTACAAAGCTCATGTCCAAGTACATAAAGGACCTTCACATAAAACCAGATACACTGAACCTAATAAAGAATAAAGTGGGGGAAAGCCTCGAACACATGGGCACAGGGGAAAATTTCCTGAACAGAATACCAATGGCTTATGCTCTAAGATCAAGAATCAGAAAATGTAACCTCATAAAATTGCAAAGTTTCTGTAAGGCAAAGGACACTGTCAATAGGGCAAAACAATAACCAACAGATTGGGAAAAGATCTTTAACAATCATACATCCAATAGAGGGCTAATATCCAATATATACAAAGAACCCAAGAAGTTAGACTCCAGAGAACCAAATCACCCTATGAAAAATGGGGAACAGAGCTAAACAGAGAAGTCTCAACCGAGGAATACTGAATGGCTGAGAAGCACCTGAAAAAATGTTTAACATCCTTAGTCATCAGGGAAATGCAAATCAAAACAAACCTGATATTCCACCCCACACCAGTCAGAGTGGTTAAGTTCAAAAACTCAGGTGACAGCAGATGCTGGTGAGGATGTGGATAAATGAACACTCCTCTTTTGCTGGTGGTATTGTAAGCTGGTACAGCCACTCCAGAAATCAGTCTGGTGGTTCCTGAAAATTGGACCTGAGGACCCAACAATACCACTCCTGGGCATATACTCAGAAGATGCTCCAACATGTAATAAGGACACATGTTACACTATGTTCAAAGCAGCCATATTAATAACAGGCAGAAGCTGGAAACAAACCAGATGCCCCCCAATAGAGGAATGGATACAGAAAATGTCGTACATTTACACAATGGAATACTACTCAGCTATTAAAAACAATGACTTCATAAAATTCGCAGGCAAATGGATGTATCTAGAAAATATCATCCTGAGTAAGATAATTCAGTCAAAAAGACCACACACAGTATGTATTCACTGATAAGTGGGTATTTGGCAAAGAACGGGGAATACCCATGATATAACTCACAGACCACATGAAGCTCAAGAGGAAGGAAGACCAAAGAGTAGATGTTCCAGCCCTCAGAAGGGGGAACAAAATAGTCAAGGGAAGTAGAGAGTGGGAGGGACTTGGGAGAAAGAGAAGAGGGGGAAGGGACAAAGAGGGGAAGAATCAGGTATAGAAGGAGATGAAGGAGATGTACAGAGGGTCAGGAAATTCAACAGAGGTCCGTAGCAATAGAGGGGGGGATGGGGAACTAGAGGTAGCCACCAGAAAGTTCCAGATGCCCAGAAAGAAAGAGCCTCCCAGGGCCCCAAAGGGATGACATTAGCTGAAATACCCCACAAAGAGGATGGAGAACCTGTAGAGACCATATCCTGAGATTAGGCATGCTTACCCCCACCTCCACCCCTACCCCCGCCCAGGTGAAGGAAATGTTGAACATTTCTTTAGCTCTGCTCACTGTTGTTTACATAAAGGGGGTTGCAAAATATATTTTCTTCTATGCCTGCTTTCTTTTGTTCAATATCATGCTTGGAATTTATACATATCTTGTAGTTGTGGTTTAGTCATAGTTTTTTCTACTGTGTTTTAGACATAGTTTTATCTACTGTGTAAAGATACATTAATGCATTTATCCACTTTACTCCTAATGGGTGTTAGGATAACTTCCAATTTAGAAAAATTTTAATCCAAAATTGCTCCTGTCTAAAGGAAATAAAGGGGCAAAGAGTGGAGCAGAGACTGAAGGAAAGGCCATCCAGAGACTGCCCAACCTGGGGATCCATCACACATGCAGACACCAAACCCAGACACTATTGCTGATGCCAAGAAGTGCTTGTTGAGAGGAGCCTGATATAGCTGTCTCCTGAGAGGCTCTGCCAGATCCTGACCAGGACAGATTCGGAGGCTCTCAGCCAACCATCAGACTGAGCACAGGGATTCCACTGGAGAATTTAGGATAAGGAATGAAGGAGCTGAAGGGGCCTTATCAGGCATCAAGGTGGGGGGCGGGACTTGATCCTATCAAGACTTGATGGCCCAGTGTAGAGGAATGCTAGAGTGGTGAGGCAGGGGTGGGTAGATAGGTGGGGGAACAACCTCATAGAAGCAGAGTAAGATGGTATAGGATAAGGGGTTGCAGAGGGGAAACAAAGATAGGGGATAACATTAGAAATGTAAATAAATAAAATAACAATAAAAAGGTGATTAGATCTATGGTTTGTGATAACTTACTAATAATTGCAGACATTGGCATGAGAGAAAGATTGGATTGAGAGATTGTGTAGTTGTATGTAACAAAACTGGTAGTATCAGCCAGATGACTGCTAGCATTTCCTTTCTTCAGCATCAAGCTAGAACAATGCATGCTACCATGATACATTACATGTTAAATCCTTAGCTCACAGACTAACCATTGTCTTCTCATTTCAAGTCACCATAAAATCTAAAGGGGCCATGTCAGTCAAATAATGAAGACAGAAAAGAAAAATGTAGTTCAAATCTTGGGTTTATATTCAAGTTCCTGCACAGTCAAGTGTCTGGTTTTAGAAAGGCAAGCCTCTCTTGTTACAGTGCGCAGGGTTTGAGAAGTTTCAGAGGTACTGGTGCTGACTCAGAGCTATGTATTGTCTCACCCAGTGATATGAACAGAAACATTTCTTATCACTGTTAACATCAACATCTGGCACCACTATTGTTAGCATCAGAATGTTGTACACACACTGGGAACTATGACAATGACAACTTAGCACACTAGACTACCATGTAGACAGAGCTGGCTTGGAGCCTCACACTTTTCCAGTTGCTCTGTCCCAAAGATAATCATTAATCTGACTTCCAACAACACAGCTTAGCTCTGCTTGCTGTTGTTTACATAAAGGGGGTCACAAAATATATTTTCTTCTATTCCTGCTTTCTTTTGTTAGATATCATGCTTGGAATTTATACATATTTTGTAGTTGTGGTTTAGTCATGCATAGTTCTGTCTACTGTGTGAAGATACATTAGTGCATTTATCCACTCTACTGCTAATCGGTTTTAGGATAATTTCCAATTTAGAAATATGCACCTATACACATTCTAGCAGGTGCCATTAGGTGAAAATACACATACATACATACATACATACATACATACATACTCATTTCCACACATTTATGATAGACATATACCTGTAAAATTGATGGGCCATAGATTATGAACATTTTAAATTTTAACAGATGTTGCCACAATTTTCCAAAGAGATTTTGCTAATTTACATGACCAATATATCAATTTTCCCTGCTCTTCTACATCCTAGAAAAGCCTGGCTTTGCTTTTATATCTGATACTGGCTAAGCAATAACATATTTTAAAATCCTCTGGGAACATAAACATTAGCTAGAGATGTGCTATGCCTCCCATCCAATCAGTGTACTTGCTTATGAAATGATGGGTGTCTTCAGAAACACATCTCAGAAGTGGGAACAGTGTAGATGCTATGTGAAGCTGACACCACATGTTCTCATTGCTCCTATCAGTGGGCTGACTGTGGGAGCAAGTTATTGTTTTATCCATAATTCTCACATCGTGAAAGCAACATAATTGTAGCCGTCCACTCGGGTACCTGACAAGATGGTCAATAACAAATCTTTCCACAGTATTAAATTTGGGGGCCCATTTTCTATATTTAAATATATAAAAATAAATGGGTTATATAAAATACCAAATAAAGTCAACTGTCCTATTGTAGCCAAGCCTGACGGACATTGTCTAAAGACCTTGGCCATATAATACATAGAAAGCAGCACACATTAGTCAGGAAGCTCACTGATTATAAAATAATCACTCTTGGGAGAGCAATTTTTTCTAAAGCTACCTTATCTATAAAAGTTTCCTTCTTTGATTTTAAAGCAAATTAAATTCTGATGACAGTTAATGACATAATTGTCCTTTCTGGGCAAAGAAAAAGCTATGAGTAAACTACTCACTCAGACAGCTCTATCTACTCTATGGGAAGGGCTCAAGTGGTGTACTGCTAAAATTTCATCTCCACTTTAGAATTTTTGTTTTATTTTGGTTTTTGAGACAGGGAGAAACCCACCATATAATACCAAGTGACCTAGAACTTTCTGTTTATATTAAGCTGTCCTGGAACTCATGGTAACTTTTCTGCTTCTGCTTCCTGGTTCCTAAGATTATAGGTAGACATTGCGACATCCTGACAATTGAGTCTGTTTTGTTAGGAGTTGTTATGTTTTAAATCTAGTTTAATCTCTTTCCACATGTTACTGTGGGATGCAGGCTCCTGACACTGCATGTCAGCTGCTTCTCTTGCTTTGGCCAACTGACTGCGTGACTGATGAGTTTTATCTTAACATATTTGTCAAGGAATAGAAGAAGACCCAATAAGATGAAGCCAATTTGTGCTATCATGTGTAATAGTTAATCATGTCTGTCTCTATTGTAACGGATTTTATCATGTCTGTCTGTTGTAACAAATAAATACCAAAGGTTAATTTTCTGGAGGTTTATTTGTTCATGATTTTGAAGGCTGAGAAGTTCAAGTAGTTAGGTCCTTCTTGCTAGCAGCCACTGCCTCCAGAGTTGAAGGCAGTGCAGGGCATCACATAGAGAAGCAGAACACACTTGATTAAACTAGATTAAAACTGCACCAACTTCTAACAGCATAGCTGGATTGTTTCCCTTGCCTCAAAACCTAGCAATGGAGGCTGGGCATAGTGATGTTTACCTGAAGTCTCAGCAACCATGGTTACATGGTAGGTCTATGTCTCAAAACCAAACCACAACAAAATTTAAAAAGCAGAAATTAAATTCCAACAAGAGTTTAAGCAGGGGGCATTCAAACAACAGGGAATCCCAGCATCCAGTTTCTTCCATTTATCTGTCCTTTATCTCCTTCCATCCTCCCTAGCACAAAGCATGATTGCTTAGCAAACATATTATTGCAGTCCATTTTAAAGATAGAGACTGATGACATTTTAAAACTAGATTTTAAAAACAGAACGAATGGAAAAGTTTTTCCATCTCATCCCACATATACAAGTCTCAGCACAAAAATAACATGAAAATCAAAGACAAAGATCCCTTCCAAAAATTACTGAGCACATAGTAACAGACCCCAAGGACAGTGAAGTGAAACAACTTTGAAACAAAGAATTCAAAGGAATACTCATAACTGTGTTCAAAACACAGTTCTGCTTGGAAACCAGGGTATAATGGACAATCTATTATGATATGTTCTGTGCATACATCACATAATGTAAAAACCTGCCAGATTCTTATAAGGAACTGGTCCAGCATTTTATAGTTCTTAAATGTAATACTCTGAAGCCAATGATTATGTCAACTGCAGCCTAGGATTCACCATTATGCTGCTAGAGTTTAGCTTATCTCATGTAAAACAACTGTGGTGATCAAACATCATAATCAATCATTAGATACTGAGAGCTCAGTTGGTAGATACCCTAGGAAAAAATCATATCTGATATCAGGGGATGAAGGGATTTCTATTGGCTATTGAATATTTACTAAATTTCCACTCTTAAAGTAATATCCGTGCATACAGTAAAAATTGGAATCCAAGATCCCTGCTTTGGCTGACTTAAACCGTCATCTCTCAATAATAGCCACACATTCCAAAGGTTTGGCTCTCCATGTTCTAAACTCATTCAGATTCTCTGTAAAACATCTAGACAGTGAAATAAATATTACACAAATCTACCACTATAGTTTAGTTCATCATAAATCTAGCTAGTTCTTGCTTTAAAATTTTGTTTAGCTTCTTTGCATCATGTAACAAAGTCAATTCAGCAAATTGCAGAAGAGCACAGATATTGAGGGGAGAGATTCTGGGAGTGGTCTTTACTCTCCACATTGTCAGCTGTGAGAACTTGAGCTCACTAATAAATAAGTTCATATAGTGCTGAAGATAGTGCCTGGCTCATTTAATCTGTCACGAAATATCAGACTGTTGTCTGCCAGAATGGTGACACCCAAAGATGAATCTTTTGTAGACGTGGTCTGAAAAGGTCTGTCCATATAGCAATTGCCAGGAGGCAGAACTGGCTATTGTTCCAGTGTTAAAATGTTAAACCTTTATCATGTCACAACTGTGAGTATCGTTTGCCCTTAACCCAGTGTTGTATATTTTCTTCCCTCTCCCACTCTTGTCCCCCTCCCTACTTGTCTCTTCCTATCTCCCTCCCATCGATTGTATTCTCTTTGCTTTAAGGAGAGTGTTCTCACTAGCCAGGAAATGCTCTTAATTTTGATGTTCCTAGCCAAGACTCAGAAAATGGTGAGAAATAAAGTGCTTTTTCAGGCAACCCATGTCATTTCTCAGATTTCCTGTCATAGCAGCCTAGAAGAGATGAGTGTTCTACAAACTGAGATGGTCCCTAGGCAGCTTGACTTCTGAAAAGCTATTACGTAGGTATTAATGAGCCTTTCAGGCCTCCATAGGTAAATGCAATGAATAAGAAAAGAATAAAGAATTAAAAGAAGAGAAGCAAAAGCAGCTTCCAGACACTCTGAGAAAGCACTTAAATAAAAATGTTTATGTAACTGGGATTCAGATGAGAGTACTGAAAACAAAAATCTTCCAAATCGAGAAAAGATCATTAGCATCTAGATACAGGAAAGCAAAGCTCAGTCAGAAGTTGGACCTTTACATCCAGCACAAACATCAACTCAAAATAACTAAAGATTTAAATATAAAAGGTTTGAACTGCATGACTTCTCGGAGAACACACAAGGACAATTTTTTTGCTCTTGGACTTGCCAATGACTTGTTTCAATATCACAACGAAGATCTGGACGCAAAAGAAAAGAAAAAGGAAAAAAAACATTAAAACAAAAAATTCTACTGGACAAGAAAATATCATCAAAATGCAAACATAACTTATCGAATAAGAGAAATTATTTGCAAACATAGATATGCCAAATGGTCATATTCAAAATATGTAAAGAAGTCATAGTAAACAAAATAATAATAAGATTTTAAGATAAATATTTTCAGGAGACATACAAGGGATCTGTGGCTAAGAATACTTCTTATCCATAAGTTCTAATCCCACTAGCAATGTCAGATAGCTCACAACCACCTCCAAGTCCAACTCAAGGGGATCTGGTACCTTCTGTACTCTCTATGCATTCATACACAGATGGCATACACTAATACAGACACACATACATACATATAAGTACATTTAAAATATGTTCCTAAAAGAAAATGAGGCTGGGGATGAACCTTAATTGGAAGAGTGCTGTTTAGCATGCACAAAGCCCTGGGTACCCTAAACTGAGTATGGTGATTTCTGTGATCCCACCACTTGGGAGGTAGAGACAGAAGAATCAGAAATTCATGGTCAACATTAGCCTCATAGCCCCCTGAGGACAGACTGGTAGAGCAGAAATAAATCAGGTGAGACTCAGACAGCAAATAACATGGGGCATACTATTTGGATGTAGGTGATAGTAGCATAGAATCTACTCAACCTAGGCTTACAGCTTATGAATAAAATATCAAGTTTCTGAGTCTTTAATACAGGATAGCTAGAATATATAATTCATTTACAGAAAACCAATGGATTGACCTGTTGGTACATTTAATCCTGACAAATATTCAATTTTGTTATTGTTGTATTCCATGCTGGTCAGTATACTTGGTTCTCTAAGATCTGATCTCCAGCAGAGCATTACAAACTCTGAGCTGGACCAACATCTAAGAATGTCAGATAAGGGCAGTAGAGCCCATGCTGACCACAGGACATTGACTTGCCATGCCCCCATATGGACTCAGAGTCACATATCCTTTCTTCCATCAACTATGTGTAGTTTTCAAGAAGAACTTGGTGCTTCAGAAGCAGCACAGAGAGCACATGGCCTCAGACACCACTGGTCTTGGGCTATGTTTGACTTTTTCAAAGCATATTGCATACTGCTTGGAAGTTCTTGGGTAAAGGACTTCTAGCCCCTAAAATCAGAAAACCAATAATATCCATCCCTCACAGATTGTCCTTGTACCTGGCTGAGCTTTGTTTGATCTGACAAATATCAGAGTGATGTTGGTAGCAGTAGCAGTTTGGACATGTTCGAGCCAGGACTGGTTCTTGCTCATCCTAGATGTTTGATAGACAGATTGTAAGGAGTCCCACGTGGTTTCTGCTAACATAGTTACCAAGTTTGTGTAGCATTTTGAAAGCACAGACATGTTTTTCATTTATTCCCTCCTCAAGAACCTATAGCAAAAGCAACAGAGGTTTTATAATTTGTGCCTGAAGTCAGGAGTAGGAGGAAACAGTTGTTTAAGTGGAAATACTAAGCTGATTTGTGGAAGAAACAGAACAGGTCAATCTCATTTGGAAAGAGAACATAAGCCTAGGACAAAGGGCAAGAAGATAAAGGTTTCTATGTTTTATTATTCTTTATATTTTCCACACAAATGAACTTTACCCCAACATTTAGTAGAAAGTTTACTTATATATATGGCCATGTACCTGAAAGTATTATCACAGAATGATGTCCCCTCAGGCATTAAACATCCTTCAGTCAATGTGTCACTTCATCACTCAGCAGCTTCTAGGTGGCTTGCTTTTAAGAACAAATATTTCGGAACTAGATGATAGGCTTAATTATGAGTTTTTAAATTAGATTTGGCTTGTGTGACTCTAACTAGATATTCAAAGACAAATAATTCAAGATTTATGTTTGGTGTGGCGATGTAGAATGAAATCTCTTCAGTTTTCAAAAGACGTTTTGAAGGAATTAGCAAAGAAATACTATGGGAGGGCTGTGTGATCTCACAATCCTGAAAATCAGATGGACTGGTCTTTGGGAGTCAAGTATCTAATTAGCAGATTCTTTTTTCTCATCTACGTAAAGGCATGAACTTTCTCCGGGATTGACTTCTGTCTTCATTCCCTGTAAATTGCAACAGTTCCTTTACTTTTAAGATGAATGAAATAACTCAATTTGCAAAATCTGATGTATTCACACATAACTTTACAACTCTTTTTTTTTTCAGGCATGTTCAGAAGACGGACATTGTATATACTGTATAACCTGTTTTCAAGTATCTTTGCTTTTATCCAAGCTTTGATTAGTAATGCTGGTAACTTTTAAATTTAGTATGAAATCAAGTGGAAAAGTTCTGAGTTCCTAAAACTTTTCTCTGTGGTAATTTGTCAGTGTGTTACAGAATAAAAAGCACAATCTTATCACATAGCTACAATATTTTCCATACCAAGGACTTCCTATTTTGAAGTGAATCTACAAGGGACACAGGAAAATGAATACATGTGAATGATCTAAACAGGCACCACTCTATTCTACTTGACATACGCATTCTCTACTCCATTAGGAAAAACTAAAGGTGCACAGATACAGACTAGGCTCATTATTACTGAGCAGGCAAGGAGGAAGAAAAAGAAAATTTAACAAGTTTCATTGCTATAAGTACATGCTGAGTTTCTAGTATGACGTGACAATCTGACTAAATGGAGGCAAGCTTTGAATTAAGGAGCTTACCTCCCAGAGTTTGCAAATGAACTTCCAAAACCATAAAGACTGAGACTCAAATGGGGTAAAGCTGTTGTGGCTACAATAGTAATAGCCACCACCCATTTCCCAATCCCACATACCAGGCATGGCCTGAAGATTTCCATTTATAATTATTCAATCAATAGTGTAGTCCTCCATTATTTTGCTAATTTTATAGAAAAGAGAAATTAAACACTTCAGACTCTGTCATAAGCACACACAGTGTGCACTGTATTGATGGGAGTTGCAGTCAGTCTCCAAGCCCTACCTTTCGTGAGTTGCCCTTATAGGTCCTTCATGAAAAAATGACTTTAGAACAAATTGACTTGAAAAGTGAAAGCAAAGCTCAGGCTTGAAACCATTGGTGTCTTCAGAACACCATTTACTGGAGACTTTGGAGCTAGTGTCTGGTACATTCCCTGCATGTTACCCTTCTATCTCTGACAAAGTCTGAAAAATGTTGTTTTCTATGTTACAAGTAGACTTGAAGAAGGATGGAAAAGTGAAGATTATAGTATATCTTTTACTGGATGCTGAGGTTTCATTGACTCACAGATCTAAAATGGTTGTTTTGTTTATGCTTTAACACCAACTGGGCTAAAGCATTCATTTGTACTCTAGAGTCTCCTCACTAGATATTTAATATCTTCAACGTGAGATTTCCATCATCGGTTAATATGGAGTGGAGATTTACTATGATATACACCAAAGTAAGAGCTGAAACCAGAGAGCGATCCACGACAAGAATGGGTGAAGATTTGGAAAGATTAGACAGATGAATGAATAACACACTGAAGAATTGATTGAGGAATGTACATAGATGAACAGATTGACTACCAAATGAATAGGAAAGACATGAGGGTGACTAGATGATGAAATGGTGATTACTGCTAAGTATACAAGGATGTAAGAAAGTAGATTAGTGGTCTCAGCCTGTGGGTCACAACCTTTTGGTCGGAAAAGTAGAACAACCTTTTCACAGTGTTCACCTAGGACCATCTGCATATCAGTTATTTACATTTCTATTCATAATTATAGAAAAATTACAGTTATGAAGTAGCAACAATAATAATTTAATGACTGAGGGTCACCACAACATGAGAAGCTGTATTAGAAAGTCACACCTTTAGGGAGGTTGAGAACCACTGATCTAGATGTTTGAAAAGGGCTTCTGTGTATGTAATACACAGAGATAGAATCTTAAATATCTTTAGAATAATTACCAAAGAAAATCATTTTCATAATTCAAACTGTAAAAAGGAAGGAATTTCCCCAACCTGGAAAAGAAACTGATGGTACCAGGAACATAGCATGGGAAGAGCTTAAAAACATCTCTGTGTCTCACCTGGAACTCACCTAATGGGATCAGGCAAAAGATGAAGCTGGAAAGGAGAGTAAATGGCAGAGTATTGTCAAACTTACCAGCAGGTATGCAGAACGTCTCTTCTACATACTAAGGAGATATTGTAGGATTTGCTTTGAGAGATTTTCAAATGTAATTTGATTTTTAAGAATAACAGATTACTGACTGCAGTCTCAAGTAGATTATTTTACAAAGCAATTATGTGGGAAAAATGCTGCCTACATTTGCTATCAATGGCTAGAAAAATCTATCCACTCAAACATTCCATTCTCACAGATGTCTTCAATGATCAAGTACTTGTCATCAATGATACATATACATATACATATACATATACATATACATATACATATACATATACATATACATATACATATACATATACATATACATATACATATACATATGCATATGCACATGCATATGCATATACATATGCATATAGTTTTGGAGGTTTGCTGCTGAATAAACTCACAATTTCTAGTTCTTTCTAAACTCTGGCTGGCCAGTTTAACTTAGCTATTCTGGATCAAACTCCTCTCAAAGCTGACTACATCAAACTGGCTTTTCTCAGCTTCTGATTGAATTGCTCTGCTTGACACAAACAATTCTGGCAATCTGTTCTGATCTTCTGGCTCATTCTCATTCTCTGGCTCCATCTGTCCTCACTGGCAATATGTCTCTGTAAAACTATCCTAGCAAAAATACCTCCTCCTCCTTTTCCACCTCCTCCTTTTTCTCCTTCTCCTCCTCCTCCTCCTCCTCCTCCTTCTTTTTCTTCTTCCTCCTCCTCCTCCTCCTCCTCCTTCTTCTTATTCTCTCTCTCTCTCTCTCTCTCTCTCTCTCTCTCTCTCTCTCTCTCTCTCTGTTGCTCTTTTAAGTCACTCTGTTTCCAATCTACCAGCTGGTGAGTGATCTGTCATTTTGTCCTTCTTCAGATGGTTTGTTGAACTGTCTCCATGCAGGGGATATCAACATTCTGCATCCCTTACTGTTTTCTCGATCTCTTACTTCCTGGAGTCATGCCTTTCATGTGGAAGCTTCTCTTACTAAGATCAGATCTTTGTCAATTGTGATGCAACCTATAATTTTCATCAGCGATGGAATTATAAACAAAATCTCTTTCTCCATTTAACATATTCCCCAACTTCCATTATGATTTTAAGACATCTATAAAGGTTGCTCTAATTCAGCAGGTTTTTTTTTCTACAATACAGTGTCTTTCAGCAGATGTGGCTCCTGCTTCATTGGCTCTTGAAAGTTTTAAAGTTTATAAGGCATTATTCAGTCAGTCCTTCATAGTTCTTATTCCCCATTTCTGTTCATTAAGTATTTCTTTCAAGGTATGATTAGATCTTTTTGTAACTGCTTGACCTGTAAGATTGTATGGTCTACCTGTAATATGTTTTATTAAGTTTTATTGGAAACATATTCAGAGGTATTATCAGTCTTAATTTGCAAAGATGTCCTCATGATAGCCATCACTCCCAATAGATATGCAATTACAAAATTCTCTTTTCAGAACTCAAAGCAGAAGCCCATTTAAATCCTGAATATGTGTCAATGATATGGTGTACACATTTTAGTTTTCCAAATTCTGCAAAGTGATAATCATCCATCTGCCAAATTTCACTTCTTTGGGTTCACTTTGGATTAATTCCAGCAGGTAATAGAACTTGATTATAAAGAGCAAGTAAGACTTTAAAAAAATTCTTTGGCTTGTTGCCAAGTAATGGAAAAATTTATCTTTAAACCTTTTGCTGTTAACATGATGGTTTTTGTGAAATGCTGAGGCTTAGCATATTTTCTATTAATCACTGGAAAATCTCTTCATTCCCTTGTGCCAATGGACCAGCAATCCCATAAGAGATCGAATATGGGTGATATATAATGGATAATTTCTACTTTGCAGTCTCTTGCAGTTGTAAAAAGTAATGATGTTAATTCTGATCAGAAATAAGTTCAGCCCCATATTTGGTGTCAGATGTGAAAGTAGCTTTTATTCACCAAATGTAATTGCCATCTTGGAGGCTTACTGCTAAATAAGCTCAGGCTTCCAAGTTCTTTCAGAACTCTGCCTGGCTTTTCCAACTCAGCTGTTCTGGCCCAAACTCTTCTCCAAGACGACTGATTAAAACTGGTTTCTCTCTGCTTCTTCCTGAATTGCTTTGCTTGGCCTCAAACTAACCCTGGCAATCTATTCTAATCTTCTGGCTCCTTCTCATTCTCTGGCTCATTCTATCCTCACCTGCAACCTGTCTCTGTATAACTGTCCTGGTAAAATTGCTCTCTCTCCTCTCTGTCTCTGTCTCTGTCTCTCTGTCTCTCTGTCTCTCTGTCTCTCTGTCTCTCTGTCTCTCTGTCTCTCTCTCTCTCTGTCTCTCTGTCTCTCTCTCTCTCTCTCTCTCTCTCTCTCTGCTGCTGCTGCTGCTGCTGCTGCTCTCTTAACTCCTTTCTCATTCTTGTCTGTTCCTGTGAGAATTGGGCTTATCCTATCCCTTAATCATTGTGTAATATCTTTCTCTCATTCATTACTTTGTCTCTCCCTAATTTAGACATCATTATTTGAGATTAAAGATGTGGAGTGAAGGATTCCAGCCAGAGGAATTAAAGGTGTGAACTAAGAACATGGCTCCATTCCAGCCAGCTGAACTCCAGACAGATCAATCAGACCTCAAAGGCCTTTGGATATGATCAGAGCAACCATGTTGATGGATTAAAGTTCACACACACACACACACACACACACACACACACACACACACACACACACACACATTGTCCAAAACAACAATGGCAATAAAATTCAATGCATTTTCTGATTTATTTCAAATGCATACAATATTCCTTTACTCTAGGCACTTAGTAAACACTTGAGTTTTATTTGTTTCTGTTTGTTTGCACATTTCTGTTGTATGTATGCATAGCATTTGTATATATAGTGTACACCTTGGTTCATATGGGTATATGGATATGAGTGTGGATTCATGGCCATATGAATGTATCTCTGTGAATGCCTGTGACTTCCTCTATTCTTTTACAATTGGTTAGTTTGACATAGGTCTCTCAGGGCATCTGGAACCCATTGACTGACAAGACTGGATGGACAGGAGGCTCCAGAACTCAACTCTCTCCATCCCCACATACTTAGTTTATAGACACACAATTCATATCCTCTTTCAACACAGTTCTAGGAATCTGCACTATGCTTCGCAAGCCTGCACCATGAGCTCTGACCTGCATAGCCATCTCCCCAAAGGAAGCACTTGTCTTTTAAAAGATCAGTTTGATAGATAAAAATTATTTTAGTGAAAATCTACAAATCTGTTAATCCAATCACAGTGTAAGTTTAATTTATAAATCATTAAATATTCTCTTGGAAATTATATCCTTTAGTTATATACTTGACAGGTTAATATTTATGAATTATTTCACAAAGCACTTGAACAAAATCATAACAAACTATTGAAATGATAGAAAATTTTCAGTGGCTCTGACACTTTATTCAGTGTTAGTATAGATTCCAGGAGGAAATATCAGTTAAAATGTATTCATATTAATTAAAGGCTATCTTTTAAACAAATTTCTTTTTTATCAATACTTGTAAAAAGTATTTTTGGGATGGTACAAGAATTTAAAGTACCCTTCTCTTTAATTTTATACTTATTTGTTGTAGATTACCTTAGGATTTCATTTGTTTTAAAAAACAAAGAAGCAAGGAAACAATTAGATCCTAAGAAATTTGCTTTGATTAACAATCCCAAAACTGTGATAAAAACATGCTTTTTTTAAAAAAAATTTTTATTAGGTATTTTCTTCATTTACATTTCCAGTGCTATCCCAAAAGTCCACCATACCCTCCCACCCCACTCCCCTATACACCCACTCCCACTTCTTGGCCCTGGCGTTCCCCTAGACTGAGGCATATAAAGTTTGCATGACCACTGGGCCTCTCTTCCCACTGATGGCCTACTAGGCCATCTTCTGATACATATGCAGCCAGAGACACAAGCTCCGGGAGGTACTGGTTAGTTCATATTGTTGTTCCACCTATAGGGTTGCAGATCCTTGGGTACTTTCTCTAGCTCCTCCATTGGGGTCCCTGTGATCCATCCAATAGCTGACTGTGAGTATACACTTCTGTGTTTGCTAGGCCTTGACATAGTCTCACAAGAGACAGCTATATCAGGGTCCTTTCAGCAAAACCTTGCTAGTGTATGCAATGGTGTCAGCGTTTGGAGGCTGATTATGGGATGGATCCCTGGATATGGCAGTCTCTAGATGGTCCTTCCTTTCATCTCAGCTCCAAACTTTGTCTCTGTAACTCCTTCCAAGGGTGTTTTGTTCCCAATTCTAAGAAGGGGCAAAGTGTACATACTTTGGTCTTCGTTCTCCTTGAGTTTCATGAGTTTCACAAATTGTATCTTATATCTTGGGTATTCTAAGTTTCTGGGCTAATATCCACTTATCAGTGAGTACATATCATGTGAGTTCTTTTGTGATTGGGTTACCTCACTCAGGATGTTGCCCTCCAGGTCCATCCATTTGGCTAGGAATTTCATAAATTCATTCTTTTTAATAGCTGAGTAGTACTCCATTGTGTAAATGTACCACATTTTCTGTATCCATTCCTCTGTTGAGGGGCATCTGGGTTCTTTCCAGCTTCTGGCTATTATAAATAAGGCTGCTATGAACATAGTGGAGCATGTGTCCTTATACCAGTTGGAACATCTTCTGGATATATGCCCAGGAGAGGTATTTCAGGATCCTCCAGTAGAACTATGTCCAATTTTCTGAGGAACCACCAGACTGATTTCGAGAGTGTTTGTACAAGCTTGCAATCCCACCAACAATGGAGGAGTGTTCCTCTTTCTCCACATCCTAGCCATCATCTGATGTCACCTGAATTTTTGATCTTAGCCATTCTGACTGGTGTGAGGTGGAATCTCAGTGTTGTTTTGATTTGCATTTCCCTGATGATTAAGGATGCTGAACATTTTTTCAGGGACTTCTCAGCCATTCAGTATTCCTCAGGTGAGAATTATTTGTTAAGATCTGCACCCCATTTTTAATGGGGTTATTTGATTTTTTTGGAGTCTATCTTCTTGAGTTCTTGATATATATTGGATATTAGTTCCCTATCTGATTTAGGATAGGTAAAGATCCTTTCCCAATCTGTTGATGGCCTTTTTGTCTTATTGACAGTGTCTTTTGCCTTACAAAAGTTTTGCAATTTTATGAGGTCCCATTTGTCAATTCTCGATCTTACAGCACAAGCCATTGTTGTTCATTCAGGAATTTTTCCCCTGTGCCCATATCTTCAAGGCTTTTCCCACTTTGTCCTCTATAAATTTCAGTGTCTCTGGCCTGCTGTAGATTGCTTTTATCATGTTTAGGTATGGGCCTTGAATTCCTGGTCTTTCCAAGACTTTTATCTTGAATGGGTGTTGGATTTGGCAAATGATTTCTCTGCATCTAACAAGAAAATCACGTGGTTTTTGTCTTTGAGTTTGTTTATATAGTGGAATACAATGATGGATTTCCATATATTAAACCATCCCTGCATCCCTGGAATGAAACCTACTTGGTAAGGATGGATGATTGTTTTGATGTGTTCTTGGATTCGGTTAGCTAGAATTTTATTGAGGATTTTTACATTGATATTCATAAGGGAAATTGGTCTGATGTTCTCTATCTTTGTTGGGTTTTTCTGTGGTTTACGTATCAGAGTAATTGTGGCTTCATAGAATGAATTGGGGAGAAGACCTTCTGCTTCTATTTTGTGGAATAGTTTGTGAAGAACTGGAATTAGATCTTCTTTGAAGGTCTGATAGAAGTCTGCACTAAACCCATCTGGTCCTGGACATTTTTGGTTGGGTGACTATTAATGACTGCTTCTATTTCTTTAGGGGATATGGGACTGTTTAAATCGTTACCTTGATCCTGGTTTAACTTTGGTACCGGGTATCTGTCTAGATATTTGTTCATTTCGTCCAGGTTTTCCAGTTTTGTTGAGTATAGCCTTTTGTAGAAGGATCTGATGGTGTTCTGGATTTCTTCAGGATCTGTTGTTATGTCTCCCTTTTCATTTCTGATTTTGTTAATTAGGATGCTGTTCCTGTGCCCTTTAGTGAGTCTGGCTAAGGGTTTATCTATCTTGTTGATTTTCTCAAAGAACCAGCTCCTCATTTGGTTGATTCTTTGAATAGTTCTTCTTGTTTCCACTTGGTTGATTTTGCCTCTGAGTTTGATTATTTCCTGCTGTCTACTACTCTTGGGTGAATTTGCTTCCTTTTGTTCTAGAGCTTTTAGGTGTGTTATCAAGCTGCTAGTGTGTGTTCTCTCTAATTTCTTTTTGGAGGCACTCAGAGCTATGAGTTTTCCTCTTAGAAATGCTTTCATTGTATCCCATAAGTTTGGGTGTGTTGTGGCTTCATTTTCATTAAACTCTAAAAAGTCTTTAATTTCTTTCTTTATTCCTTCCTTGACAAAGGTATCATTGAGAAGTGTGTTGTTCAGTTTCCATGTGAATGTTGTCTTACTATTATTTATGTTGTTATTGAAGATCAGCCTTAGTCCATGGTGATCTGATAGGATGCATGGGACGATTTCAATATTTTTGTATCTGTTGAGGCCTGTTATGTGACCAATTATATGATCAATTTTGAAGAAGGTACCATGAGGTGCTGAGAAGAAGGTATATCCTTTTGTTTTAGGATAAAATGTTCTGTAGATATCTGTCAGGTCCATTTGTTTCATAACTTCTGTTAGTTTCACTGTGTCCCTGTTTAGTTTCAGTTTCCATGATCTGCCCATTGATGAAAGTGGTGTGTTGAAGTCTCCCACTATTATTGTGTGAGGTGCAATGTTTGCTTTGAGCTTTACTAAAGTTTTTTTAATAAATGTGGCTGCCCTTGCACTTGGAGCTTTGATATTCAGAATCGAGAGTTCCTCTTGGAGGATTTTACCTTTGATGAGTATGAAGTGTCCCTCCTTGTCTTTTTTGATAACTTTGGGTTGGAAGTCAATTTTATTCGATATTAGAATGGCTACTCCAGCTTGTTTCTTCAGACCATTTGCTTGGAAAATTGTTTTCCAGCCTGTCACTCTGAGGTAGTGTCTGTCTTTTTCCCTGAGAAGTGTTTCCTGTAAGCAGTAAAATGTTGGGTCCTGTTTGTGGAGCCAGTCTGTTAGTCTATGTCTTTTTATTGGGGAATTGCGTCCATTAATATTAAGAGATATTAAGGAAAAGTAATTGTTGCTTCCTATTATTTTTGTTGTTAAAGTTGGCATTCTGTTCTTGTGACTGTCTTCTTTTAGGTTTGTTGCAGGATTACTTTCTTGCTTTTCCTAGGGCGAGGTTTCCATCCTTGTATTTTTTTTTTCTGTTGTTATCCTTTGAAGGGCTGGATTCGTGGAAAGATAATGTGTGAATTTGGTTTTGTCGTGGAATACTTTGGTTTCTCGATCTCTGGTAATTGAAAGTTTGCTGGGTATAGTAGCCTGGGCTGGCATTTGTGTTCTCTTAGTGTCTGTATAACATCTGTCCAGGATCTTCTCTGGCTTTCATAGTTTCTGGTGAAAAGTCTGGTGTAATTCTAATAGGCCTGCCTTTATATGTTACTTGACCCTTTTCCCTTAATGCTTTTAATATTCTATCTTTATTTAGTGCATTCGTTGTTCTGATTATTATGTGTCGGGAGGAATTTCTTTTCTGGTCTAGTCTATTTGGAGTTCTGTAGGCTTCTTGTATGTTCATGGGCATCTCTTTCTTTAGGTTTGGGAAGTTTTCTTCTATAATTCTGTTGAAGATATTTGCTGGCCCTTTGAGTTGAAAGTCTTCATTCTCATCTACTCCTATTATCAGTAGGTTTGGTCTTCTCATTGTGTTCTGGATTTCCTGGATGATTTAGTTAGGATCTTTTTGCATTTTGCATTGTCTTTGATTGTCGTGCCAATGTTCTTTATGCAATCTTCTGCACCTGAGATTCTCTCTTCCATCTCTTGTATTCTGTTGCTGATGCTTGCATCTATGGTTCCAGATTTCTTTCCTAGGGTTTCTATCTCCAGCTTTGCCTCACTTTGGGTTTTCTTTATTGTGTCCACTTCTCTTTTTAGGTCTAGTATGGTTTTGTCCATTTCCATCACCTGTTTGGATGTGTTTTCCTCTTTTTCTTTAAGGACTTGTAATTCTTTAGCAGTGTTCTCCTGTATTTCTTTAAGTGAGTTATTAAAGTCCTTCTTGACGTCCTCTACCATCATCATGAGATATGCTTTTAAATCTGTGTCTAGCTTTTCAGGTGTGTTGGGGTGCCCAGGACTGGGAGAGGTGGGAGTACTGCATTCTGATGATGGTGAGTGGTCTTGGTTTCTGTTAGTAAGATTCTTACGTTTGCCTTTCACCATCTCGTAATCTCTGGAGTTAGTTGTTATAGTTGTCTCTGGTTAGAGATTGTTCCTCTTGTGATTCTGTTATCCTCTATCAGAAGACCTGGGAGACTATATCTCTCCTCTGAGTTTCAGTGGTCAGAGCACTCTCTTCAGGCAAGCTCTCCTCTTACAGGGAAGGTACACAGATATCTGGTGTTCAGACCTCCCTCCTGGCAGAAGATGAAGGCCCGAAACAGGTCCTGTCCCAGAAGCTGTGTTGCTTCGGCCTGTGACACAAGCTGTTAGCTTCTGTAGTCCCCACTCTTACCTGCACAGACTATACTCGGAGGGATCTGGGAACCAAGATGGCTCCCCCAGGTGCTCTGGCAAAGCCCTCCCAGGCAGGGCAGACACCTCTCCTCTGGTGGGGAAGGTGCCCAGATCTCTGGAGCCCAAAATGGGGTCTGTCTCAGAAACTGTCCTTTAGGGACCTTGGGGGGTGTCCGCTGACTCTGCGCCCAAGGTGACCCAGTGCTGGCACCGAACTAAAGGGACTTGTGACCCTGGTCAGGCCGGGTTTCCTCCTTCCCTAACGCTGTCTCAGGTCCCGCGAGATTGGATTGGAACAGAAGTTGTGTTCCACTCACCAGTGGTCCTAAGATTGCATGGAGAGTCCTCTAGGGGACCTTGGAGGTGTCCGCAGACTCTGTGCCCAAGGTGACCCGGTGCTGGCCCCCACCCGAAGGGCTAAAAACATACTTTTAAGAAACACTAAGCATGGTTAATAGTGAAAGCCACAGGCACTCAAGAGTTGGAAGTAGGAAGATTTCCACTAGTTCAAGGTTAACCAGAACAACCAGCATTATGTACAAGATCCTGTCTCCAAAGATCAAAAACACATCAAAACAAATAAAAAATTAAATTATAATGGATGCAATTTATTATAGTAGAAACCAAAATAAATATATTAAATATCAAACACAAAACAGTTGTTTATGTAGAATGATCTTTATAGTCTGAAACAAATGTGCATGTGCACATGTATGTATTTAAAAAAGAACAAAATACACCAAGCCACTATTTATCTTCAGATATTGGGATTTTAATGGTTATACATGTATAGAATTTTTCTTATAAAATGTTCTATAAGATATACTATATCTTGGGGCTGGAGAGATGGCTCAGAGGTTAAGAGCACTGAGTTCTCTTCCAGAGGTCCTCAGTTCAAATCCCAGCAACAACCATCTGTAATGAGATCTGGTGCCCTCTTCTGGTGTGTCTGAAGACAGCTACAGTGTATTTATATAATAAAAATAAATAAATCTTAAAAAAAAGATATACTATATCTTAATAGTTTATAAGCAAGCAAATTAAATTCTAACAAAGTATAAAGCAAGTTAAACAGCATAAGGTGATAAAATATATAAAAAGAACTAATTGTGGAACTCAAAACCTCTGCTGGTAATTTTAAGCATTCTTGCTATTAGAAGTGTAAGGAACATCAATGGGTTATATAAACAAATAATGTTATTTAAAGACAGGGGCTCTCATCTGAGACTAGGAAGACAAAGGATGCAGCCTGGATGATAAATATACATAATCATAAAAAGAAAACAGAGAAAAGCTTCTCTTTCTTTGCCAAGAAGAGTTGGATGAGCATTTCTAAATCTATTGTTATTATCATTATTATTATTAAATTGAAACCTGACTCTGAATTTATCTCATCTAGGTTTACCACATGGAAACCAAGTTTTCTGGCAAGAAGAAAAAGTAGTAGAACAAAAGTGCATCCAATACTCTTGCTCAGACCTAGCCTTTGGTTCCAGCACAGTGTGAGTATAATCATTGTCCAGGATATCCTGGAGAGAAGGCTACTGGCTCTTCTTACCACATACTCCCTACCCCCAGAATCCAGGTGGCAGAGTCTGAGCCCAGCACTCAAATGGGTTTCTCAGCTGCCAATATCAATACTAAAACAAATACAAAAACATTAAAGCAGGAAGTAGCAAGCTTCAAAGCCAACCATTTTACATTTAGAAACAAAGACTTTCACAAGTAGCATTAGTTTCCCTAACCCCCTGACACTCTAGACCAAATGGCATACTACCAAAAAAGCAGAGAGAGAGAGAGAGAGAGAGAGAGAGAGAGAGAGAGAGAGAGAGAGAGAGAGAGAGACAGAGACAGAGAGAGAGACAGAGAGAGAGACAGAGAGAGAGACAGAGAGAGAGACAGAGAGACAGAGAGAGAGACAGAGAGAGACAGAGAGAGACAGAGAGAGACAGAGAGAGACAGAGAAACAGAGAGAGACAAGACAGAGAGACAGAAACAGAGAGAATTTTTTCTGAAGACTAGAAGGCACTATAGAACTTATTCTTCATCAATTAATGCTAGTTTTTGAATGGCCCCAATTTGTATTCACAATTTTCCTACCCCTGACACCTCTCCACTTGGATTCTCCCATTTTAGCATAGAAGCATGTGTGATCCATTGCTCTCTAGCAGAAGAGAAATTGTTCCCTGCCATGTAAAACACTGAATGATGTCAGAGAAGTGGTTACATCTTTGGGGCTAGAAATCACCCTCAAAGGAAGAGTACTGGGTCTCAAAACAACAATTGACATGGTCTGGTAGTCTGAAAAAACTCATCTGAAAATGTAAAGGCTCGCTTTTAAAATTTAACCTTATTCTCAGGTGGACCAACCATCTGCCTCAGGGAACAGATTTAAGTGTCAGTATTACCTGGTGGGGGTAGAGTTCTTGGACAAATACCAGGCCATTAATCTACACTAGTAGATGTAAAAAGTCTGGATATCTAAAATCTCTTTCCTTTTCTTTCTCTTCTTCCTCTTCCTATTCCGTCTGCCTTCTCCTCTTCCTCCTATACTTCCTTTCTCCCCCTCCCATCCCTCTACCTTCATCTGTCCTTTGCAAAAGATGATGTGCCCTTTATATACTGCATCTCAATATTATGTATATTATCATAGATGGGAGTGGGACTGCTGTTTCAGGGTGACCTAATTCCCCAGCTCATCCAAAACTATTTCAGATGTAAATGCATGTAAAGATGTCTCTGTATTTTGATATTGTCTCTCCTGCCAGATTTTAACTGGGAGTACCTTGGTTTGGCTTCATTAATTTTCCTTCAGAGCATTGGCTCCTCTGGGGTGTAAACTATGACGATTCTTGACATAAGGATGCCTGCATTGGGAAGCATTTGCAGAGAACATAGTCCATAAAAATACAGTAAAAGATTAATAAACCCATTGTGGCCATTCCAAAGTGTGCAGAGCTATTTGGCTGACCTAAGCACTGGCTGCAGTTTCTAAGAACAAATTCCACTTAGCTCTATCTCTGTGGCAAGTGGTCACACAGTTGAGTGTAATTTGTCACAATTGGCTGTTGTGCTTCAGGAGCAATTTAGTCTTGAGCTGGTATAAATATGTAAAAAGCCTTGTTCCCATCCTAGTTGGAAATAGAAAAAAATGTAACAAGGCAAACTGCCTGCCCCCTAAATAATACTTTATATTGTTATTTACATTGAACATTGCCATTGCTAAAATGTCAACCACCATCAGCATAAGGTTTTGATTATTGCCTGTAAGAAACAACTTCTGTAGAAGTACAAAGCCCTATTTTAAATTAGTTCAATAATCAATTAATACTGATGCACAGCTTTTTTCCAGTTATCCTATTGAGGACATCCATAGCACCATTATTGCCCATTAGTAACAACTTCTTAGATTCCTTGACTTTATAGTAGAGATATAGCAATAAAGTCAGCATTCTGGTAAGTAGAGTAAAGATGCATTAGCATTCATTGAGTTCTGCAACCAGATTTGGGGTTTTATACCTTCTGAATACTCACTTTACATACATAAGTCTTACTACAATGCCCATAAAAGATTGTTCACACTCTGGGGACTGATTTATTAGACTGATGTTTACAGGTAATTCTGATCCCCAACCTAGAATATTAAATGTCATTTATTCTTCATAAATCAGCAGAGACTAAATCATTATGTTAACATTTTAAAATTGATCCAATGTGAAAAGAGTCTAGATAGTTAAAGTTTCTTGCATTAGTTGAAATAATTGAAACTAAATAGTTTAAACTTTTTGCAGTGGCCCTCAAATTTTAAAAAAGTAATATTTCTCCAAACGTATATATAATTCCATTTTATTTTTCTTGTTTCTATTTTAGTAGAAGATTCTCACAAAAGTGGTGAAGGTCTGAGGGTTTTACCATGTGAATATAACTCTTAAGTTTACTTCCTGCAGCACAGTACACACAGTGGTGTATACCAGATACAACTTGTTCTCCACATTCTGAATGCACAGGCCCACCTAAGGCAAATGAAGATACACAGCATGTAAATACTGAAGGAATACTGCAGGCAGAGACAATAGCCATTGTGTTCACGAGACTGCACTTTGTATCTCAGCTGCAATGCCCACCATTTTGTCTAAGAATGTTTGTAAAGATCCTTAACATGGACTCAAAACAGATAATTCACATTCCTCTTAAGGGCAACAGGAAAATTATAATTACAAATTTCATTAAGCTAAAAGTTACCATTTGCTTTGTGTGTGGAACTTTTTTTTTAATGTTTTATTTTATTTTCAACATGTACTTGTATTTTATTTTATTTTTTTATTTTTTTTATTTTTTTCCATTTTTATTAGGTATTTAGCTCATTTACATTTCCAATGCTATACCAAAAGTCCCCCATACCCACCCACGCCCACTCCCCTACCCACCCACTCCCCCTTTTTGGCCCTGGCGTTCCCCTGTACTGGGGCATATAAAGTTTGCGTGTCCAATGGGCCTCTCTTTCCAGTGATGGCCGACTAGGCCATCTTTTGATACATATGCAGCTAGAGTCAAGAGCTCCGGGGTACTGGTTAGTTCATAATGTTGTTCCACCTATAGGGTTGCAGATCAGTTTAGCTCCTTGGCTACTTTCTCTAGCTCCTCCATTGGGAGCCCTGTTATCCATCCATTAGCTGACTGTGAGCATCCACTTCTGTGTTTGCTAGGCCCTGGCATAGTCTCACAAGAGACAGCTACATCTGGGTCCTTTCGATAAAATCTTGCTAGTGTATGCAATGGTGTCAGCGTTTGGATGCTGATTATGGGGTGGATCCCTGGATATGGCAGTCTCTACATGGTCCATCCTTTCATCTCAGCTCCAAACTTTGTCTCTGTAACTCCTTCCAAGGGTGTTTTGTTTCCACTTCTAAGGAGGGGCATAGTGTCCACATTTCAGTCTTCATTTTTCTTGAGTTTCATGTGTTTAGGAAATTGTATCTTATATCTTGGGTATCCTAGGTTTTGGGCTAATATCCACTTATCAGTGAGTATATATTGTGTGAGTTCCTTTGTGAATGAGTTACCTCACTCAGGATGATGCCCTCCAGGTCCATCCATTTGGCTAGGAATTTCATAAATTCATTCTTTTTAATAGCTGAGTAGTACTCCATTGTGTAGATGTACCATATTTTCTGTATCCATTCCTCTGTTGAGGGGCATCTGGGTTCTTTCCAGCTTCTGGCTATTATAAATAAGGCTGCTATGAACATAGTGGAGCATGTGTCCTTCTTACCAGTTGGAGCATCTTCTGGATATATGCCCAGGAGAGGTATTGCTGGATCCTCCGGTAGTACTATGTCCAATTTTCTGAGGAACCGCCAGACTGATTTCCAGAGTGGTTGTACAAGCCTGCAATCCCACCAAAAATGGAGGAGTGTTCCTCTTTCTCCACATCCAAGCCAGCATCTGCTGTCACCTGAATTTTTGATCTTAGCCATTCTGACTGGTGTGAGGTGGAATCTCAGGGTTGTTTTGATTTGCATTTCCCTGATGATTAAGGATGTTGAACATTTTTTCAGGTGTTTCTCTGCCATTCGGTATTCCTCAGGTGAGAATTCTTTGTTCAGTTCTGAGCCCCATTTTTTAATGGGGTTATTTGATTTTCTGAAGTCCACCTTCTTGAGTTCTTTATATATTGGATATTAGTCCCCTATCTGATTTAGGATAGGTAAAGATCCTTTCCCAATCTGTTGGTGGTCTTTTTGTCTTATTGACGGTGTCTTTTGCCTTGCAGAAAATTTGGAGTTTCATTAGGTCCCATTTGTCAATTCCCGATCTTACAGCACAAACCATTGCTGTTCTGTTCAGGAATTTTTCCCCTGTGCCCATATCTTCAAGGCTTTTCCCCACTTTCTCCTCTATAAGTTTCAGTGTCTCTGGTTTTATGTGAAGTTCCTTGATCCACTTAGATTTGACCTTAGTGCAAGGAGATAAGTATGGATCGATTCGCATTCTTCTACATGATAACAACCAGTTGTGCCAGCACCAATTGTTGAAAATGCTGTCTTTCTTCCACTGGATGGTTTTAGCTCCCTTGTCGAAGATCAAGTGACCATAGGTGTGTGGGTTCATTTCTGGGTCTTCAATTCTATTCCATTGGTCTACTTGTCTGTCTCTATACCAGTACCATGCAGTTTTTATCACAATTGCTCTGTAGTAAAGCTTTAGGTCAGGCATGGTGATTCCACCAGAGGTTCTTTTATCCTTGAGAAGACTTTTTGCTATCCTAGGTTTTTTGTTATTCCAGATGAATTTGCAAATTGCTCCTTCTAATTCGTTGAAGAATTGAGTTGGAATTTTGATGGAGATTGCATTGAATCTATAGATTGCTTTTGGCAAGATAGCCATTTTTACAATGTTGATCCTGCCAATCCATGAGTATGGGAGATCTTTCCATCTTCTGAGATCTTCTTTAATTTCTTTCTTCAGAGACTTGAAGTTTTTATCATACAGATCTTTCACCTCCATAGTTAGAGTCACGCCGAGATATTTTATATTATTTGTGACTATTGAGAAGGGTGTTGTTTCCCTAATTTCTTTCTCAGCCTGTTTATTCTTTGTGTAGAGAAAGGCCATTGACTTGTTTGAGTTAATTTTATATCCAGCTACTTCACCGAAGCTGTTTATCAGGTTTAGGAGTTCTCTGGTGGAATTTTTAGGGTCACTTATATATACTATCATATCATCTGCAAAGAGTGATATTTTGACTTCCTCTTTTCCAATTTGTATCCCCTTGATCTCCTTTTGTTGTCGAATTGCTCTGGCTAATACTATGTTGAAAAGGTAGGGAGAAAGTGGGCAGCCTTGTCTAGGTGTGTGGAACTTTTGATCGTGGGAAATTTTAGCACAATTATACAGTTACATATTCAGTAATGAGGAGTTAGGGCAGTGCTTTAAAACCATTACAAAAATTTAAATTATAAAATTGTGAGTATAGAAAGCAGAATTTTGGTGATGTTATTTATAAGAATTAATTATTTATTAAAGCTGAATTTTAAAATACAGAAATCTTGTCCTCATAGATGGTGTTCAATAACAAGCATTTGAATTACAAGGCAGTGGAGAAAGAAGATAAAGGTTGAGCTAATTGGATTCTTGCTGTATGAAATCATTTCTTTCTACTTTATTCAACATTAATTATAGTTGCTTCTTTAGAATTTACCATGGTCATAACACAACATCATGAGAGGGACCATACATGCAGAGTGATTATATTAATTTACGTATAGAAGATAAAATACATCCCTCCAAAAAGACTAGAAGGTAAGTTGTGTAGGTCCCCAGGTATAACCCACTCAGGTCCAATGATGGTAAATTCCTAGAGCTCCTAAGTCCCTTCATAACCATTTCCTTTATCTTTTCCAGATGTGGTCTAATTGAATTCTAGAAATATTTTAAGAAAAGGGACTATTTTTTTCTAATCCATTTTAGATAATGTGAGGTTATGTTTTTCTTTTTGTAAAATAAAGACAGAATATTAAGAAAATGAAATAAATTCTAGAGAAGAGAATGGGCTAAAGTGCAGATGGAAAAGCTCTGCCTCAAAAGCTTTGGACCACAAGACCAGAGCCTCCTAGGTAATTTACATATCACCTCCCCTGAAGTCTTTCATCATTTGAGTAACTTTCATCACGTGTTATCTTGCTGTCCCTCTTTCTCATGCCACATGTTAAGACAAGAGGATTCAACGTTCTGGGATGAGTCAGTGGAAGATGCAGAAAGAGGCTGACAATGTGGAAAATCATCTCTATGCACTAAATACTTCTTGTAGAAATTAGCGTAGCACTCATCTCTCTCAAAAGAGGAGATTGCTGATCTCTTCAAAACAGAGTGGAGAAGTTACATGTTTTTAGAAGAGATCAAAGGCTGGTATTAGATAATGTTTGAGTGTTTAAGATAGTCTTGGTCATGCTAACCTGTGTTTTTCTTTACATGACATTCATAGCTTTCAACTGCAAGGCTACTTCTTGGTCCAATAAGGCTGCTGGATTTCCTTTCATGTGGCTACTCACCAGGCATCAGAAGGAGAGAAAGGGGAAAGGAGAAAACAATGTAACAGGTTCCTGCTTTCTTGCAGATTTAGACACCTTTGGAAATCTCTAAAGTGTAACTGACCAACCCAGCTGTAAGAAAAAGTGAGAAATGTGGCAATCTGCCTGAGCACATTACCACCTGGGAAAGTCAGGATTCCGTTACTATGTTTAAACGTGAAAGTGGCCATTGAGAAGGGAATGGAGGTCTCAGACAGACTGGTGAATATGTTGTATGTCCCACAAAATATAAGTGTTATAAAAATTTAAAAATACATTTATCTTTCTCAGATCTGTCATGCTTCCTATTTTGTTTGATTATGAATTTATCACAAATGTGCTTCATACTTTTTTACATTTAAAAATAATGCCTATTAAAAGACCTAAACAAGCTAGGCATGGAGGCACATACCTTTAATTTCAGTATGTAAAAGACAGATGCAGGTAAATCTCTGTGTGGTCAGAGCCAGTCTGGTCTATAGAGCAAGACAGCCAGGGCTATACAGTGAAACCCTGTCTCAAAAAATTAGATAGATAGATAGATAGATAGATAGATAGATAGATAGATAGATAGATAGATAGATAGACAGACAGACAGATTCTAAAATATGTCAAGACATAGAAAGCATTTTGGATGATTTGAGTCAATAGCCCTAATTTTTCCTATCATCTAGTTTACAAACTTGATGTTTTACAAATGAAGGAGTCTGTTATAGAGTTCTCAGTGGATATCTTTCCGGTTTTATCCATCTCGACGTGTATACACTCAGAACTAAACATTTGAGAGCAGATGTGCCCCATGTGTGCACACGCTCTGGCAAATATCACACACTGCCATGAAAACTACCCTGTTCCTGTATATTGCAGCACAAATTGGAAGGAAAGTTTTAGAACTCAAAGACAGCTCCTGGTTATAATGGGTCAGCCTCCAGCTGAAGTTAGAGCTGCTACTTTTCGCTCCTTGTTACAGTTGGTCTTAGTTTAAAGTTAGATGCTGGAACTTTTTTTAATGGATATTTTCTTTATTTACATTTCCAAAGTTACCCCATTTACTGTTCCCAGCCTGCCTGAAATCCCCTATCCCATCCCCCTTACACCTGCTTCTTTGAGGGTGTTCCTCACCTACCCACCCACTCCTGCCTCCCTGCCCTTGCACTCCCATACATTGGGGCATCGGAGGCTTTCTATACAGTGGGTGTGTAAACATTTCAGTGAGAAGACAAGACACTCACGTGCTTCCCCAACCATCTCTCTCCAGATCTGTTCTTTGCTCTTGTCTGGCAGTGTCATTGGCATATAGTAGACTTAGACCACACTCATGCTTTGTTTTATTCATTGTTCATATCCCTGGGGTGGATAATTTTTAATTTGGTCACTATGAGTTCTTAAATTAAGGCATTACATTGGATCATTTTCATCTGATATTTCAATATTTCTTAGGTGGACTTGGAATCACAGCCTCACAGTTGGATTTTCTGATTGACAAAATATTAGATCATGTGCTTTCTTATATTGCTTGTGAGAATACAGCAACAATACAGCAGGAGCATTCGTGGGTTCAGAAACCAGAATCTCTCACAGCTTCTGGGAGAAATGGCTGCTGATGGCTGCTCCCAGCACAGCAAGTGACCTCAGCAGGTCACTCAGGACAGGCTCTTCTGCCTTCCAGGATTCCTACTGTGTATGTGGCTTTCTCATCTATTCTCAAAAGCTCACAGTAACCATCACATTAGAAAGAGTCCCCCCTAAGGACAGGAGCCTACTATTTGTTCAAAGCCTCTCTTTCAGTCAAACACTGGCATGCATTGAATGGTATTTCATATATTCTATTTAACTTAAATATATACTATTTTATTGAAAAGGTTGAGGAAAACAAGAATTCTAAAGTAGTTTTTTCCTAAGGACAAAGTCTAAAATCTGCCAAACCTGTGGCACTATTGGCCACTTAAACACCAGAACTGTAAAGGATTCTTGTTGTTGTTGTTGTTGTTATTGTTATTGTTGTTGTTGTTGTTTTAATCTGTTTTTTAATTGATTGTGTTATTTATTTACTTCTCCTCCCTCCTCTTTTCCAAGCCCCTCCCTCCCACCTCTACCCCCCCCAACCTACACTTCCCCCTACTTCTCTTCAGAATACTTTTAACTCTAGTTTAACAGAATTTGAGGTGCAACTGTACTAGAAGTAGTTTGCCAGATTATAGACTTAATGTGATATAAGCATGCCAGTCTTTCGCACATCTAGCTCAGACCTAAAAGCATATACCAATCTTCCATCGCTCGAGAAATACCAGAAAACTGTCTGAAGCTAATAGATGCTGAGCCCTTTACAACAAAAAGAGATAATCTTCTGTCTAGCCCAGGGCTATGTAAATTCTTATCAGGTGAATGTGCCCAGGGTAATATATATTATAAACTGACAAATCATTTTCCCTGGAACTATGCCTTGCAATAATTCTTCCCCTCGTTCCTTGTAACGATACCTTGGAGAGCCAGAAATAGCAGGGTTTAAATAATGTGGAGATGTGGGTAATAGAGGAAAATATGTCATGCACTTCAGTCAAATGCATGAGTTTCATCCTGTCAGAAAGGAACCCAACAAACTATAACTCTATGTGATGGCAGAACAATAAATAGTTGGGTTTTATTTGTATAGAGTGAGTGACTTAAAGTCCCAGCCTGAATAAACACACAGAATACTTGCTGCGCAGACTTCACTTCTGAATTCCCTTGGTTCTTGTGACTTTCAAGTAATGAAAATCATTTGTATTCACCTGGGACTAAAGAGCAAGGAAGAGTTTGTCAACTACTTGCAGGAAATGAAACTCCAGTGAAGAATGATCCTGTTAGTATCTGTACTCTCAATCAACCAGTTCCCAGGACTTTCCGAGATTGATTACAGGTTCAGAAAGAGACTGAAGATGGAGTCAGTGCAGAACTCGAACACCAGCATAAGAAAGAGCCAGGGTCTGTCTACAGATTTTTAAATTGATAAGAATATTAGACCAATATGAATCCATACACATACATCATGTTAATGTATAGTGCTTGGTATACATGGCGATAAAGCATTATGCTTTATAAAACATTTCTGATATGCTATCTTACTGGCTACTAACATGGTCTGTGAAAGGCTCCCTGAGGATACCCCTACTCTACTTCCTCCATTATGGGGGAAATAGAACTCAGAGAATCATTTTCCTTTTGGAGCCAGTAGAAGTGAAACCAGTATTCCCCTGGAGCTCACAGGCACTTTGTAGTACTATTTAAACACATATATTTTGACTCTGTGATGTAGGTGTGACTGAAGAGGCTTAGGTTTTTGCCCAAATGTTTGTGGCCCTAACACATGTGAGAGATATGCCCTGCCCCGAAACCAGCAGCTGGTCAATTTGACTGGGTTTGGAGTGGACACAATGACATATGAACATGAGACAAAGGTGAAATAACTTGACAATAAACCCCTTCCCGTGGATCCTTATTTCCTTCAATACCTCTTCCTTCCCCCATCTCTAGACACTGGTAAGATTATTAAATCCTGATACTTATGATTTAACATGATCAAATTTAACCAGAATCTTTATGGCAAACCTTAAAAAGAAGTCTCCAGATGATTCAAATATACAGATAATATTGCTTTGTTGCAACAGGCTGACACAAGAAAGAAACATCTGAAACATGCAAATAGTAATATCTAGAACAAGGTTCTCTGTAGAATTATTCAGATTAAGAAGTAAAATGGTAGTGTTTTAGCAAAACAAGTTCAGATAAATGCTATTCATGTTTTGGGTAGCATATGCTGCAGTCATTAAACACAGTAATTCTAGAAGACAATAGAAGTATATAACATTAAAAAAAATGGCCACAATTATATGTTCATGATTATAGTAGTGTGACTTATGTATACAAAGATTTGAAAGCAGATAATATGCAAATTCATCGATTTGTAAACATATCATTCTTTATCTTTATTGTGTCTATTACATAATATTGCTTATATAAGATTTGTAACTAAATTGAAGTTGTAAATGTTTATGAAACCACAGAAGGCAATAAAATCTTTACTTAATAAGCAAAATCCAAGATCACAGGTATGCTACATGGCCACTCTAATATATGCACATTGCTAGAATTCACTGAACTGAGACTCAGCCTGTCACTATGAGAAAATGCTTAAGCCTGTACTTTCACCACAGTAAACACAGGAAGTGAATCTGAAAGTAAACATAATTGTGATTATATCCAGACATGGCTTAAGCCAATTTTTTTTTTGGATTGTAGCCAAACTATACAGCTGATGAGAACAAAGTGCCTAAGACTCTGTAGTGAGAACCACAAATTATTATTTTTTTTCCATTTTTTATTAGGTATTTAACTCATTTACATTTCCAATGCTATACCAAAAGTCCCCCATATCCACCCACCCCCACTCCCCTGCCCACCCACTCCCCCTTTTTGGCCCTGGTATTCCCCTGTACTGGGGCATATAAAGTTTGCAAGTCCAATGGGCCTCTCTTTCCAGTGATGGCCGACTAGGCCATCTTTTGATATATATGCAGCTAGAGTCAAGAGCTCCGGGGTACTGGTTAGCTCATAATGTTGTTCCACCTATAGGGTTGCAGATCCCTTTAGCTCCTTGGCTACTTTCTCTAGCTCCTCCATCGGGAGCCCTATGATCCATCCATTAGCTGACTGTGAGCATCCACTTCTGTGTTTGCTGGGCCCCGGCATAGTCTCACAAGAGACAGCTACATCTGCGTCCTTTCAATAAAATCTTGCTAGTGTATGCAATGGTGTCAGCGTTTGGATGCTGATTATGGGGTGGATCCCTGGCTATGGCAGTCTCTACATGGTCCATCCTTTCATCTCAGCTCCAAACTCCGTCTCTGTAACTCCTTCCATGGGTGTTTTGTTCCCAAATCTAAGGAGGGGCATAGTGTCCACACTTCAGTCTTCATTCTCCTTGAGTTTCATGTGTTTAGCAAATTATATCTTATATCTTGGGTATCCTAGGTTTGGGGCTAATATCCACTTATCAGTGAATACATATTGTGTGAGTTTCTTTGTGAATGTGTTACCTCACTCAGGATGATGCCCTCCAGGTCCATCCATTTGGCTAGGAATTTCATAAATTCATTCTTTTTAATAGCTGAGTAGTACTCCATTGTGTAGATGTACCACATTTTCTGTATCCATTCCTCTGTTGAGGGGCATCTAGGTTCTTTCCAGCTTCTGGCTATTATAAATAAGGCTGCTATGAACATAGTGGAGCATGTGTCCTTCTTACCTGTTGGGGCATCTTCTGGATATATGCCCAGGAGAGGTATTGCTGGATCCTCCGGTAGTACTATGTCCAGTTTTCTGAGGAACCGCCAGACTGATTTCCAGAGTGGTTGTACAAGCCTGCAATCCCACCAACAATGGAGGAGTGTTCCTCTTTCTCCACATCCTCGCCAGCATCTGCTGTCACCTGAATTTTTGATCTTAGCCATTCTGACTGGTGTGAGGTGGAATCTCAGGGTTGTTTTGATTTGCATTTCCCTGATGATTAAGGATGTTGAACATTTTTTCAAGTGTTTCTCTGCCATTCGGTATTCCTCAGGTGAGAATTCTTTGTTCAGTTCTGAGCCCCATTTTTTAATGGGGTTATTTGATTTTCTGAAGTCCACCTTCTTGAGTTCTTTATATATGTTGGATATTAGTCCCCTATCTGATTTAGGATAGGTAAAGATCCTTTCCCAATCTGTTGGTGGTCTTTTTGTCTTATTGACGGTGTCTTTTGCCTTGCAGAAACTTTGGAGTTTCATTAGGTCCCATTTGTCGATTCTCGATCTTACAGCACAAGCCATTGCTGTTCTGTTCAGGAATTTTTCCCCTGTGCCCATATCTTCAAGGCTTTTCCCCACTTTCTCCTCTATAAGTTTCAGTGTCTCTGGTTTTATGTGAAGTTCCTTGATCCACTTAGATTTGACCTTAGTACAAGGAGATAAGTATGGATCGATTCGCATTCTTCTACACGATAACAACCAGTTGTGCCAGCACCAATTGTTGAAAATGCTGTCTTTCTTCCACTGGATGGTTTTAGCTCCCTTGTCGAAGATCAAGTGACCATAGGTGTGTGGGTTCATTTCTGGATCTTCAATTCTATTCCATTGGTCTACTTGTCTGTCTCTATACCAGTACCATGCAGTTTTTATCACAATTGCTCTGTAGTAAAGCTTTAGGTCTGGCATGGTGATTCCGCCAGAAGTTCTTTTATCCTTGAGAAGACTTTTTGCTATCCTAGGTTTTTTGTTATTCCAGACAAATTTGCAAATTGCTCCTTCCAATTCGTTGAAGAATTGAGTTGGAATTTTGATGGGGATTGCATTGAATCTGTAGATTGCTTTTGGCAAGATAGCCATTTTTACAATGTTGATCCTGCCAATCCATGAGCATGGGAGATCTTTCCATCTTCTGAGATCTTCTTTAATTTCTTTCTTCAGAGATTTGAAGTTTTTATCATACAGATCTTTCACCTCCTTAGTTAGAGTCACGCCAAGATATTTTATATTATTTGTGACTATTGAGAAGGGTGTTGTTTCCCTAATTTCTTTCTCAGCCTGTTTATTCTTTGTATAGAGAAAGGCCATTGACTTGTTTGAGTTTATTTTATATCCAGCTACTTCACCGAAGCTGTTTATCAGGTTTAGGAGTTCTCTGGTAGAATTTTTAGGGTCACTTATATATACTATCATATCATCTGCAAAAAGTGATATTTTGACTTCCTCTTTTCCAATTTGTATCCCCTTGATCTCCTTTTGTTGTCGAATTGCTCTGGCTAATACTTCAAGTACTATGTTGAAAAGGTAGGGAGAAAGTGGGCAGCCTTGTCTAGTCCCTGATTTTAGTGGGATTGCTTCCAGCTTCTCTCCATTTACTTTGATGTTGGCTACTGGTTTGCTGTAGATTGCTTTTATCATGTTTAGGTATGGGCCTTGAAAGAGAACCACAAATTATAAAGCCATTGACAGTGATGGCTCTGTCAACATCTGGCCATGTTGGTCTTTGAATACTTTTTTAAATTTTTCTTTATATTTGTTAAACATAACATTAAATCCAGGTCTCTCACAAGCTGATCTGTATACCTGGCCAATGTTTGCTTTTTATTTTGAAGCTAGGTCTCTGTTATGTTTCCTAGGATGGCCTTCAACTCTCTCTATAGCCTGGAAAGGTCCAGAAATTATATTGCTTCTGCCTTACTCTCAGACAGCTGAAATTACAGACATGCACCACCAGGTCCAGGTTGTCTTATACATGTTTGAAAAAATTCAAACTCTAGCTTTTCCAAAGCTAATAAATCACAATTGGAATGGATACTTGAATCTTAGGTTTTATTTGTTCTAGCCAAAAGACACTGTAGAGTTATGAAATGGAGTTGAAGACCATGGGCCATATATACTGTGTGTCTAAGACTTGAAATGAAACAGATAGAAGAAGAGGAAGAAGAAGAAGAAGAAGAAGAAGAAGAAGAAGAAGAAGAAGAAGAAGAAGAAGAAGAAGAAGAAGAAGAAGAAGAAGAAGAAGAAGAAAGATGGGTATTAGATGAGCTGAAATGTCCTCTGCATGCAGCAAGATGAGAGTTTTCCATATGTGTGAAAAACAGTAAGGGCAACAAATACAGTGGGTGAGGCAGTTGTGCTGAGAGAGAAGAAGATAAGGCTGCATTGAAGGGATGGAGAGCATCCCAAGGCCATATCAGCAAGCTGTAGTTCTCATGGAGACCAGCACACAATGGTGAGGAGCACTCGTGGGGTGATACAGGCACCATTGTCCACATGAACTTAGTGGACTGTATGATGAGTTCAGTTACTTCACACAGAGCAAATGTTTGTTGTCCTTTGAATGGATTGATTAATATCTTAGACTCGCAGTCTAAGAAATAATAACTAAAGTACTTCCCAGGCAAAATCTCGTGACATATTTGCTACATGAGGGCAAATATAAACCTCAAATCTGATCAGTAAATATTCTCAGTATCGAAGGGCTCCAGATAGAATACTGTGGTCAGGGGCTTATGAATCATCCTGTCAGTCCTTGTTTTCTAAGAAGGATGCTAAAGGATGTCTATATAGATGCTGCGAAGGTAAAAAGCAGTGTGGCCTCCAGCTCCTACTACAAATGATTCACAGTTGTTAAATGGGGTTTTTGTTCACTCAAATACAACAGCATTGCATTAGAAAAATGGGTTTTGATTTTTCTAGGTTCTGTAGATAACTTAAACTTCAAGACTGAAAACTAATTAGGTAGTAGCATGCCTTTCTGGGACAAATACATTACTTACAATAACCCAAGATAGATTAAAGGTAAACTACTGTGATTTATGTCACAGAGATTACATGTTCTATAGAGAAAAACCATATGGTGATTTATGCACATAGGGTAAACACCAAATAATGTCTTTTATTAATTAGAGGGAAATTGGATAAATATTGCTAAACAAAAAATTTTAGAGAATATTTTCCAAAAAGTTTGATTCCTAGTATCCCTCTTACAGTCTTACCTCTCAGAACATGGCAAAGAAAAGCAATGGTGGACTTTGTCCACTTGCAAGCAGAATAAGAGAGACTGGTTGGCCTTCTGGGTTACACAGCATGTGAAAGGGAGGTCAGAAAGCCATAGGAAGGGCGTCTACTGAATAGTCTGTTGTTCCATTATCTGCACCAAGTCTCAGGGAAGAAACAGGGAGGCAATGAGCTATGCCCCATTATAAGAAATTAAAGATAAACGCGTAGGATTTAGAAAGAATTGAGTCAAGGTTACATTTTAGTTCATCATCCTTTATTTCTGAGAAACACCCATTCCCCTTGGCGTTGGGAGAGAGTATTTTCCTACAATCAAGGGTAATTGCGTCTGAGTACAAAAGTATGATACCCTTTTCTCATTGGTTCAGGCCACACCAGGGTGGTTGCTCTGAGTGTAATACAGCGGGAAGTGACCTGAGTTATTCGAGGACAATGAGAATAAAGAAAAGAAGGGGGAAACCAGGAGACATTGTTAAAATAAAAGACAGGATATTCAATAAATGGAGCATGGAAAAAGAACAAGACCATGAAAGCGCCGCCCTGATCAGGCAGAGTTTAAGAGTCTTCACAGTGCTTGAAATTAATAAGACACCCGAAGAGAGATCCAGTTTTCAAGTATCCATGGAAATCTGCAGACTGGCAAATCTTATGAGGAGAGGTAGGTGGTGGGTATTAACAAGAATCATTGGAATTATTCATGAGAAGGAAAAACTGCCATCCCTAAAGCTTGCTCATTGGAGAGCTGTAACATCCTTCCTGTGTTCTCTGGTCCTACTGTGAAGAGCAAAATGTGCCAGGCTCTCAAGTGGGTACCGGGAGAAATGGCTACTGCTGTGCAAACCATCTGCCTACAGCACTTTAAATTCCGAGTTCTGTAATATTCACTATGAACATTACTATTATCATTACTAGTTTTAGGACTTGGCGATAAAATAGTTTTCTGATGTTTTCTAAAGGGGTCAGAAAAGGAAATTCTACTTACAGCAATTCAGCTTTTATATGTCCTTTGTGCAAAGGATAAAAGTTGAACCTTGTGTGTCCTGTGCCTGGTAAATGCAACCAGTGTTTCTTGTTTTAGCCAAGGCATCAGATCAAAAGAAACATTCAGTTTCACAGACAAGTAGGACCCAAAACAGTGGTCTTACGCCATTGAATACTAGAAAGCTTGGTGTCTACATTCACATTGTACTCAGAACCTGGTGCTGCCACCAAACCCCACCCTGACTCCCTTTGAACATAATTGTTCATTAACATAAAGGATAGAGAAAGAATTAAGTGTCTTCCTTGGGTAAATTGATTTTTTGTAGCATTCTTTTTGTCATTCATTTTCATTTCTATGGATGGACACTAGAAATGCTGCTTTCCAAAGCATCCAAAACTCTGGTCACAGACTCCTTGAGCCTCAAAGTAAAAATCGTGGCTGGACAGTTTAAAGGCAAGCTGTTTACTGGAATCCAACCTGAAACTCATACTACCAGCTTCATGGTCCCTAAGTGACGGTGAAAACATAGGGGTTACTCATCACCTGACACATTAGGAAAGAGTAGTGAGTAGACACAAGAGGTGGTACCTACTGAGACCCATATGACCTCACAGATATCATGGCTCTCCTAGGTTTCTGCCTAAGGTTTTCTTGAGGAATAAGCTAATAAAAATTGTAGGTTGTGCTATAGAACATAGAGGACTTCTTGTGTGTTTGCTTTTGTGTGTTTGTTCTGGGGAGATAAGACAAATAAACTCAGCCTGTGGAATACACAGAACACCAAGACCTCTGAGGTAAGGCAGACCACGATGGCATAGACGTGAATTCCTGTGAATAGCTGTGCCTGAGCTAGTGTGACAGCTTTTGCGATACTGATACAGGCCCTCACCCACCTCCGGAAGACTAGAAGTGATGAACTGAGTGGCTTCAGCTTAAGTAGATATGTGACTATGGCATCTCTAACATGTTCAGTCATTAGTATGTATTATGATGTTATAGACACTCAGACATGTATGTTCTTACCAGATGATTCTCAAAATATTTAGTGATATTTGTTAGGTGACAATTGTTTTTATCTAAGGTTGCTTCTTTTTACTTTAAAAATTTCTGATATTTTCAAATGACCATTTCTGCTATCCTCCTTCTACAGTTATGAGTGCTAAAAAATGTATGGGATTAACCAGCAAGATGGCTCAGCAGGTAAACTGCTTATACCACCAAGCCTAAAGACTAGAGATTAATCCTCAATCCTCAGGAATCATATGGTAGAAGCAAGTTAGAAAGAAAAAAACCAACTTCTGCATATTGTCTTCTGACTAAACATGTGCACACGTGCAAGCACGCACACACAAATAAATAAAAGATAAAATAGATAAATAGATAGATAGATAGATAGATAGATAGATAGATAGATAGATAGATAGATAGATAGATAGATAAAATGTACATTTTGAAAATTGAGGATAAAAAGGGCTGGAGAGACAGCTCATCAGTTTAGAGCATTTACTGTTCTTCCAGGGGACCCAAATTTGAATCCCAGCACCTATGTTGAGCAGCTCAACAAGGAACCCAAGTTCCTCTTCTAGTCTCTGTGAATGCACATATGTGTTCGCTCTCTCGCTCTCTCGCTCTCTCTCTCTCTCTCTCTCTCTCAAACACACACACACACACACAAATGTGGTATATACTCACAAGCACACACACACATATACACAAACAAAATTAAAAATTAATAAGTACATCTCAGTTTTTTAAATTAATGTTTTTAATTGAGAGACTGTATCTTTAAAATGGTATTGCCCTATCAGCTTCATGCAAACAACCCTTCCAGAGGCCAAATTCCTTCACAAACTGCCCTGGCAAATAACCTTGAAGCACATAAAAGCACACAGAAGGCCAAGATGCGAAGTTTGTCATTTTATTTAAGACCTAAGAAAGGATTGCCTGGTCTAAAGCGGGTTCTATGGGGGCCTTTTGTATTTGCAAAGTGTGGATGACATTTGTCAAGATGGGTAACCCTGTTTCTGAGTCACGACCTCAATTGCTGAATGAAATCTCTCCCATTCAAACAATCATTGCTGAATGCTTAATAGTTGACATCTCTAAGAAGCTACCTGATTGTGCCTATAAATGCTGCCAGAGAAAGGAGAGAGCTGGTGCTCTGATTGCACAACCGACAGAAGAGGATCAGGGGAAGGCTTAGAAAAGAAAACTATGTCCACATCAGAAAATGCAGAAAAGAACAAGGAACAAAATACTCCTCCAAGAATCCACTTCACACCTGCCACTATTTAGAGATTTGCCTTGCACTGGAAATACAGACCTTTTTACTTTTAGTCCTAGGATGTGTCTATCATTACCTATTTTCCAGTTTTCTGCTGTGAAGATTGTTAACAGTCTACAAAATATCAAAAGCCAGCAATGAATATTGAGCTTAACAACCCAGCTCACTCATCACCTCCTTGCTGTTATTGATTTGTTTCTGATATCTCATTATTGAGACAGAGTGATAAGTGAGTTTATTTAAATCTTTGTTATATCCCTGTTTTCTTAGAGTATCATCAAAGACCATAGGTTGAAATTAATCATGTCTTAGGGTTTTACTGTTGTGAACAGACACCACGACCAAGGCAACTCTTATAAGGACAACACTTAATTGGGGTTGGCTGACAGGTTCAGAGATTCAGTCCAGTATCCTTAAGGCAAGAGCATGGTAGCATCCAGGCAGGCATGGTGCAGAAGGAGCTGAGAGTTCTAAATCTTCATCTGCCAGCCTCTAAGAAGTGGAACTTAAAGCCCATGCCCACAGTGACACACCTACTGCAAGACCACACCTCCTAATAGTGCCAATCCCTGGGCCAAGCATGTATAAACCATCACATTCTACTTCCTGGCCCCCATAGACTTGTTCAAACATAAGAGTCCATGGGGGCCATACCTAAATTACCATAATGCAAAATACATTTAGTCCAACTTTCAAAGTCCCCATATTCTATAGCAGTCTCAACAATGTTAAAAGTCCAAAGTTCAATGTCTCTTCTGAGATTCATCTTATCACTTAACTGAAATTCCAAAGAAAGGCAGGAAGCCAGCTGGGCAAAGCCAAAACTCTACATCTCCATGTCTGGTGTCAAAGCAGTCTTCAGATCTCCAACTCCTTTTTCATCTTTGTTGACTACAACAAACTTCTTTCTCCTGGACTGGCTCTACTCCCTGTTAGCAGCTATCCCTGCCAGCAGATAGCCCACAGCTCTGGCATCTCGAACATCTTGGGGTCTCCAAGGCAACTTTGGTGCTGCAGCTTCCTGTTTCAATGTCTGGAATCTACACATGACCTCCTGAACTCCTCCAAAGGGTTGTCATCACTTCTCCAGCTCTGTCCTCTGTAGCACTCTAAGCTCAGGTTGATCCACTCCACTGCTGCTGCTGTTCTTGGTGATCATTCCATGGTACTGGCATCTCCAGTGCACTGGGATTTTTTGCTGCAACTACCTTCACCAATAGCCTCTCATAGGCTCTCTTCATGGTGCCAAGTCTCAACTCCTTTGCATGACCCCTTCAGTCCTGGGCCATCAACTTCGACTGAGGCTATACCTTCACCAATGGCCTTCCATGGCCTCTCACAGTGCCAAGCCTCAGCTGCTCCCAATGACCCTTCTTGCCTTCAAAGCCAATACCACCTGGATCACTCTTACACATTACCAAGTCCAGCTGCAGCATGAGGTACAACTTTGGCTATCGCTGGAACACAGTTTGTGCTCTCAGAAAACACTTCCCAGAAGATTTTACGTCTGTGATGCGGGGCTCTTCTTAATTGCCACTAATTTCTTAGCTCCAACTAACCAGCATCAATTGTCCCAGTAGTCAAACCTTTATCCAAACCATTACAGGTTGGCAATATGTAGTTTGAAGGCCCAGACACCTACTGATGAATTATTTTTCAGAAATGATGTACCATGTTATATCTGTGATTTGTCATTTCTTGTCACTCTCAGCAAATATTAAGCCTTTTAATATTAAGCTTCTAAGGAGAGAATACAGTGTCTCAGTAGAGGGCTCAGTGCCCTCATAACTAAGTTCAGGTCACATTTTCAATCACTTCTCTTAAAGGCAGCTTCTAATCATTTGTTACTGTTTTTTGAACTAAAAATATAATTACATAATTTCCTCCTCAATTTCCTCCCTCTAGTCTCTCCTACCTTGCTCTTTCTCAAATTTGTGTCATTTTTTACTTTATTGCTTTGTGTGCGTGCACACGCGCGCGCGCACACACACACACACACACACACACACACACACAGTGTTCAGCTGGTATAACATAAGTTATATGTCTATGATTCCACAACTGGTCCCTTGGTATTAGATAAACATTTTATAAATAACTGAGAGGGTAATTTCTGCCTGTCTCTGCAATGTTTCAGTGTAGAACCTGCTGAAAGATCTTCAATAAACACTTGTCAATGTAGTAAATAAGGATTCTATTCTACAGAACAAGAATGTAGATATGTTCAGTGAAGGCAGGCTCTCAAAGACCAAATTATCCAATTTATCTCTCATCTGATTGCCAGCCACCCACAAGGAGATATTATGTGTACAATTTAATAGTTGAGGAAAGTTCATTGCAGTTCCAGGACTGGCTTATATAAATGTACGTGGCTTATCTATGTCTGACATTGCTCTAAAATAATGAGGCAGAGACCTGGTATTTTATGAGCTTCTTGTACTCTGGATGGGCAGATACTGAGCTATTCTAACCTGATTATGCTGCCATGCCCTACTTCCCATCCACATGGCATTACCTGTCATCGTAGTCTTGTCCTTACTGTTCCTGCTCCATCCATCAATCAGTGTCCTCCTCAATTCTCTCATGGCCACCTGTTCATGGAAAATACTCATGGTGAATTCCTCTCTCTCTCTCTGTCCCACCAGAGATCCCTCTCCTGGGATCAGAAGTCTCATCTTATTCTCTCCTGTCTGGTCGGCTCTTTATTAACCAACCAGAGGTGATGGAAAACAAATTTTACCCATTAGACAGGAGATACTTGACTATGCCAATACCCAGATTGCAACCAGATCTCTGGGCTTACAAATCAGCATCTGAATACGCAGTGCACAAAACTATCGCCCAAGAGGCTTAAATGCATAGTCACTTAGTACTGGCAATCAATTGTGAATCTTCACATGTTTCAAGGAAACGTGGCAGACCAAAGGGAAACAGATACATCATAGGTGTTCAAACCTCCATAAATGCTCAGGACCCAGCACCAATACAGTAAAAAGGCCAACAGTTAGTGTAAAAGAGCTATACTGTCTAGAAAACTGTTATGTAATCCACGTGACATGATGCTTTCTGCCCCAGAAATATAGCTAAGAAAAAAAGCATAGACTTAAATTTGAAAGTAATAGAGTGAGTATTAAATTTGGATGTGATTTTTATTTCTACATGGTGCTTATATCAAAGAAAAAGAGTAATGATGCGGTGAAGACCAGTGTGTCAGGGAATGAAAACCTGACAATCACTGCACAAAAAGTAAAAGACACATAACTAATCCTGTATGATGTGCCCACTTACAAACTCTAAAGTACGCTGATATCACTATTAGGGATGTGGAGAGTGGCAGGTAGTCCATAGTAGTTCCGCACACAGTATTTTTAATTTAGAAAGTCTGAGATTTGAGCTAAGAACATCCTTAATTTAAAAATTCTCTGGCAATGCTTTACAAGTCTGTGGAACCCACCTGAGGTTCATTTATTTTTTTTTAGCACATGGTAGCAAGAGGAGGGAAACCCTGATGGTTTTTACTTCTAATGTTACACTCTTTCCATTATACCAATGAAATCCCAGTGTAAAGGCTTTGAATTCAAATGTTCTTGATATTAACTTAGAATCAATTTCATGTTTAAAGTATTATGTTAAATTAATAAAGGAAGTGTTATGGATTCATATCGGAATTCTAAGCAGCAGAAAGTTATGCTGAATTATCTTCTGAACATAATTAATGAGTCACCCACTTTTTTTCACTCTCTTATTAAATGAACTTCAGTCTCATTTGGTTGTACCTTTTCATTGTGCAGATGACCCAGTTGTTACCTAGAGACAGTAAGTTCTTGGGATGCTTCAGTGGTTACCCTGCACACCAGTGGTCCAATGCCCACACTTGAAGAAGATTGGAACTCTCCTCTCTTTCATCCATCCTGAGGTGACCACTTATACTCTGATCACTCCTAAGTTACAGTGAGCACAACAGCAGATGTCTTTTTTGATTGCCACACTCATTCAATTTTAATTGTTTATTTTACACTCACACCCTCTAAATGAAGGCATTGTATTTGTGTATCCCTGGAAACCACTTAGAAAGTACTTGTTTGATTGAGTTGGATTCTGTTCAGCTCTTCCCTTTTCCTTTTCCACTGCCCTTATCTCTACTATGCTCTCCTTACTCTTAGACTGCAATCATTGTGAAATGGCCTCTTCCCTTTTTGTATGTGATGTTTAAAGGACAGTGATCATATTCTCCATAGTATGAAAGGAATCAAAGGTATTTTACATAGGTTGATATGTATGTATGTATGTATGTATGTATGTATGTATGTATGTATGTATGTGTGTGTTTATTTATGTACATAGAGATATGCTTATGTATGTCCTTTTTCTTCTTAAAGCTTTATTAGACTCATTTTAGGTGATGGTGTTCATTATGCCCTTCTCATGTGCTTGTTGCTTTAATGATCTCCTCCTACCCTACTCTCTCCCATCCCTCTCCCCACCCTGCACTTCTCTTCTCTCCTTTCTTGCTCCAATAGTCCCCTCTCTACTCACATAGCACATGGTTCTATATTTCATTAAAGACTTTTATACTCTTTATCTCTCAGATGTATCTACCACCCATTTGCTAACAGAATTGAAAACCAGACCATTCCCTTCAGAAAAAAAAATTACTTTGAAAAAGAATAATAACAGAGTAGACTATAGACATCACCCAAAATTTTTATAATGATAATCTTTTTGCTCCTTTAGTCAAATTCAAAAGAAATGTGACTTTTACATCACATGGACTAGACAAAGGGACTTTGCCCAGTCACCAGAACTAAGCAGCAGTAGAAGCGGCTGCTTCTGTTTCAATTAACCTGAAAACTGATATTAAACCCAGAGTGGGAGGAGTGGGAGGATCACAGCCTCTGACACTTCTGACACCTCCTTTTCTATGATACAGGGCCATATAAGAATTGAAAACCAATTGCTGAAAATTGTCTAGACGAGAAAAGCCTTAATGACCCAGAGGCTCAACATAGCCCTGGCATTTACATTGAACCCAAAACTGTCATCCCATAGAGAAGAAACACAATGAGTAATAATAGCAGAATATGACGATGATGGTAGCATCAATCCTTCATGGCAGCTTCTCAGAGAAATCTCCTTGCAAATGCTTTCTAGTCCTCTTATTAAGGGAAAAAAACTGAAAAGCAGAAACAAGCTTACCCATATCATGGATTTAAAGGAAGACTGAGGGAGGATAGCTTGACCTGTCAAAAAACAGAGATGTGAGTGTAGACTCATGTTCAAAAGTACCATTTAAATGATTACTGTTAAAGAAGTGTGTGTGTGTGTGTGTGTGTGTGTGTGTGTGTGTGTGTGTGTGTGTGTGTATGAAATAGGGGACATAATTATAGTATACATAATATGTATTTAAAAATTACATTTTAAGAAATGAATTTCCAGAGACAGGTAACTGGCGTCAAACTTTTCCACTCTCTAGAAAACTAAATAAATATTTAGGAACATTTCTAAGCAATTGATGCAAACTGAAATTAAATTCAATAAGTAGAAAAATTTTGTAGTATATTTTATATAACAAATATGTCATACTGGCAGGGCTCCCAAACATCCAGAGATATAGATTTTTATTAGTCAAAATGATTTTCCTCTCTCTTGTAAGTCCTCATTTTTTTCCAAACCAAAACACATTTGAATTAAGTATCCAACCATGAAACCCTAATTTCAAATGTTTTGACTTCCCTCAGTAAAATATTGACATGCCTTAGCAATAGCAACTCTGTCATGATGAAAGTTGGTTTCTCACTTTGCTTTCATTTTCCCCAAACCAAACCATAAGAATTCTTCTTGATTTAGAAATAATAGACTTTTTATTGATTCTTCAAATTCAGAATGATTAGAGCAGAGGAAAAAGGAAATACCTTAAATGGCAGTTGTAACCAGCTTGGTTGATTATTTACAGCTCAGTGGGCAAGCTGAGTTCTACAGTGCACAAACTCCTATACATCAGTAATTTCAGTGTTATAGGCTTGAAAGCTTTTCATAAGGATGGGTTATTCTGTGCCAAATGTGGATAGTTCTGGCCACTCTGTATGTTGGGAGCTGTAAGAAACCACAGGAAGTGGTGCTTTTATCCCAGAGCCCTGGTTTCCAGGAATAAGTAACAAAAGATCAAACCTACCTGTAGGACTTTGGAGTCATGGAAAATGGGCTGAGCTTCTGTTTCTGCCATTGTGCAGCTGTTTGTCCTTGAGACACTGGACTAACCTGATCTGCAGAGTAGGAAAAGCACATGGTTACTGTATTTCAAGTTCTTTTTAAAGAACAAAGATAAGTTATTTAAAACACTTAATCTACAAGGACAGTTCAAGAGCCAAGGACCTTTGATTCCTGAGATCTGTGTCTTAGACAATGTTACACAAGAATGATTATCAATGTAGCAGAAGCCAGAGTCCAGGTCTTCCAATCAGAGGGGTGCTCATTCATGGATAGTGTTGCTTTCTCTCCGTTGATACTTATTCTCCATTGTATTTTTTTCATGTTGTTATTTGTTGTCTCCCTATTTCTGGGTTAAAATTTAAATAAAATGAGAAGATAGAGGAAGAAGACTGCCATAAAGTTATTATTCATAGTTGAGTGGAAGACAAGATCCCTAACTATTCCAAGACAGCACATGGATAGGCACAAGACTCTCCAGTGCCTAGCCGATGTGAGAAGGTAATCACACAAAACCAACACTAGGTATTCTGCACCAAGGTACATATCTGAGTATCCCAAAAATCAAGATTTGTACAACCATCTATGCTTCTCCAGTTTCAATTTGTCTTCATTGTTTCTATTCAGTGTTGCCTACATACAGGAGCTATTTACTGAATGCTTGTGAGTTGTGAAAAGCAACGGTTCAAGTACTTGTCTGAGAGGACTCACTACTGTTCACAAAAATCAGTGCCTGGCTTTTCTTTAAAGTGTTAACATGCTCATTATAAGTTGATATGCATGAAGGTATTCTGATAAAATCATGTGCATGTTCCATCACATATATCTTCCTGAGAATCACCAATTTTGTGACTTAATAGATATACCTCCTCTTTATTCCATCATGTGAATGAGTTCTCATTTGCTTATCTGTCTTGGTTGTTGAGATTTAAAACTATCTGAGTTTTCTGCCTAGAACATTCTTGGTCCTACCTCCTAAAGCATGTACAAATGGACGACTCCCTCCACTCTCTGCAGTGGAGTGTCTCTTCACAAAGTGCCAGGGCATGGTGCCTCCTCTCAGTTCAATTTGCATTCCCATAGTCTTTGAGACTGAGCACATTTTCACACAATCATTTGCCATTCAGTTTTGTTCTTTTGTGAAATGTTCATGTATATATTTTATTCACTTTTTTATTATGCTATCTTTTTGTGGTTGAGTTGAATTATAATTCTTTATTGGTTCCATGCTTGTAAATATTTTCCTTCCCTCTGTGGATTCCATTTCTCTTTGTTTTAACACAATCTGTTAATGAACAGAAGCTTTTTAATTTCAATGTAGTGAAATTCATCTGACATTCCCTTTCTGATTTGCAAATTTTGTGCACTGTATAGGCAACTTTTTGCTACCCTTAGGATATAAACATGTTTTCCCATCTCGTCTTATAAAACTTTTATAGTCTTACTTCTCACATTAGGTCTTTAAACTTTCATAGTCTTCTCAACTACCTCAGTGTCATTTTGAAAATGTCCTGGTCTGAGGTAGCAACATTTCAGTCAGTAAAGTGCTCACCACACAAGCACTACAATGCAAGGTCAATCTCCACAGTCTACAATAAAAAACCCAGACATAATGGCATGCATATGCAATGCCAGGACTGGGGGAGGCGCATGCAGACTTTTTGGGCTCACTAGACAGCACAACTTTACTTGGCAAACATCAGAACAATGAAAGGTCTATAAGAATAAACAAGGTAAATGGTTCCTGACAACACCTGAAATTGTCTGGCCTCTGGCCTCCAAGTGAACATGTAGGCATCATCACAAACACACACATACACACACACACACACACACACACACACACACACACACACAAACACACACCCCTTTATTTTCAGTTTAGTTGCTATGCTATTTTGACTGAATCAAGCTGATGTGTTTATGTGTATCTATGATCAGGCAGTACAGCCACTGGTACTGATTTTGTTTTGTTGTTGCTGTTCTTTGTTTGTATTTTGTTTGTTTTTTCTCTCTCCTTCTGCACTGACATTATCCTCCCTAATTTATGGTAACTTTCTTTCATCAGAGGCAAGCTTTTCCATGGTGTACTTCTTCAAGGGTATTTTGGCACCCTGTGGACTCACTCACTTTTAAATACCTGAATCAGTCCACCGAATTCCATCAAGGAGCCTGTTGAGAATTGTATTGGGATTTCATCAACTCTATAGATCAGTTTACAATTATACTATAGAAAAAAACTCTATGTCAGGTGGTCTCTCCATAGCGAGTTTTGCCATGTCATCATGGATATATGGCATAATACATAGTAGTTTTACATTTATTCAGGGGGAGGGGAGGTTGGAACCCTCATCCTCACATTCTCACATCCTCATGCTCTGAGTACTTTACCCATTGAACCACCTACCCAGTTCCCTGCTTTCTTTATCTTCACCCTAGATGGATTGATGTCAGTCATTAACAATACTATAATGTTTGCTGTAGCTTTTCTGTGAGCATCTTCTCTGAATTGAAGTCTACATTTTTGCTTGTGGCCTAGGGTACTTTTATAAATGCACATTGAATTTTAATACAATTATCCTGTCTTCACTGGATCATGCAATGTTTCTTTTCCTCTAACCTGCTAATGTGGTGGTTTAAATTACATAATAGCATCAAGCCAACTCTTCAACACTGGTTCTAAAATTACATACTGTGCACCATTATGTTATACACTGTTGGAATCAGTTTGCTAATAGATTATTTTACTAATTTTATACCTATACTTGTTAATAGAATTGCTTGTAATCACCATGCTCATACAGTCCCAGATTCGGCTTCACATCAAAATAATATTAGCTTTAAGAGGAGTAGAGCACCACACAATTTTCCTCGATTATATTGTACAGTAGTTTTACAATATAGTCATTTCTTGAGTTCTGATAGAATTCACAGGTAAGAATTCAGGTCCTTATATTTGCACTGTGAACTTATTTTACTGAAGTGGAAACATAAGAGTTTTTTTTTTTTTTTTTTGTAAAGTCAGTTGTGTTGGATGGTGTTTTACTGGGGCAAACACATGAAGGGGTCCTTTTCTGAAGTGGGCACACTTAGGTGAAAGACTAAAGCAGACTCATGAAGGAACGTTTGGCTGAATCAGTCATAGGAGAGAGGATTTTCTGCTAAAGCAAGCATGTGAAAGGATATGTGATGAGGGATGTGATGCTTCGCTAATGACTCAGATATTGGTCCACTTTACATTTCATAGTTGAGCTGCATTTTTCGGGACTCTGTAGAGAGAAACTTGTAGTAATATGCTGTAGTTTCTTGCCACTTTCTTGGACTCAGGGCAGATTGGCAAAGTGACATCAGCTGAGACAGATGCACCTGCTGATACAAGATGCTTGCTGTGGCAGAACACGTGCTGAGGCAAGACACATGGTCGACACATGATGATTGGAAGGTATAAATAGACACTGAGAGAGGCTAAGCTTGGCTTGCTTATAGAGTTAGCTGTTCAAAGCTTGTGGGTCTTGAGTCTTCATTGATCTTTGTTTCACTGAGACAGGCCAGCCAAGAACTTCTCCTGGCATTTCTGCTGGTCCCTCCTACTGACTAGTGCTGAAGCTAAGGCCGGGCTGTCTCTGCTAGGTCATGTCACCACTGCTGATTCATGTTTGCTATCCAGACTCTCCAAAACTGGACTGCTGGTGTATCCCTGAAGTGTTTGCAAGTAGATCAAGCTGCTGTTGCTAACCTGTGAACTGAACAGCCTATTTCCAGACAACAGAGAAGGTTCTCCAAAAAAACCTCTCTAAATGGGTCCTCTTCCCCCATAGCTTTTTCTTTCCCACTACCTCTGGTAGGTGGTAGGCTAAAAGAGATGTTAAAGTGTTTTTAAGAACCATCGTTAAAAATAAGCAATTAAAAAATTAAAGTTTTCACAAAACCAAGGCCTCTCCTTCCATGGATAGCTGACTAGGCCATCTTCTGCTACATATGCAGCTACAGACACGAGTCCCACCATGTGTTTTCTTTGATTGCTGGTTTAGTCTCAGAGAGCTCTGGGAGTACTGGTTAGTTCATATTGTTCTTCCTCCTGTAGGGCTGCAAACCCCTTCAGCCCCTTGGGTAGTTTCTCTAACTCCTTCAGGGCCAGGAAGCAGAAGTGAGTAGGTTGGGGAGCAGGAAGAGGGGAACATGGGGATTTTTGGAGAGGAAACTAGGAAAGGGAATAGCATTTGAAACGTAAATAAAAATTTTTCTAATAAAATTTTAAAAAGGAAATTTATTATTTAATTACAGAAAAAGAAAAATTAAAGTTTTATTTTTCAGTTTTTTAAATTTTTTCTCTTGTTACATAGATACTGTGGGGGTTTCTAAGTTATTTTCGTTGAGTACAATATTCTGAATGGATTTTTGTCTGATTTTCTCAAGATTTTCAGAGTGAATTAATATGAAGTTACTCACCAGTGCTTTTGTAATCCTTCATGATCCCTATGACTAGAGAATCCCATGGCTAGAGGAGGGACTGTGTACCCAACTCCTCTCTCATCACTGGAATTTGACTTGGCAGGGACTTGCACAGCCTGGTACATGCTGTCACAACCACTATGAGTTCATAAATATAGCTGCCTTGCTGTTTCTAAAAGAAAATGTTTCCTTGGCATAATCTACCCCCTCTTTCTACATTCTCTTCCACTGCAGTTCCTGAGCTTTGGTCTAGGGATTGAGAGATATATGTTCCCTTTACAGTTAAGTATTCTTCAGTCTTTTGTTCTCCGTGTATTGACCAATCTTATGTCACTGTGTTCGTCTTCATTTGCTACATGTAGAAGCTTCTAAAGACATGGGAGACTGCACTCCCTGTGATATCTATTGTCTTGGTCATTTCCTTCCTTCTATTTCTTTTGTGTTTGATCCCATTGCTCTTCATCTTAATTTAGTTATCTGGCCTATTAATTTTAATACATTTCTCTTATAGTACAAGTATTTAGAAATTATTTAATTTAGATACCAAAATTTTTCTTTGTAGCTGTGTATTTTGTGCATTTTAAGACATTTGCTATTATGATGATTTAAGCTATTTAGTAAAGAACTGTTAAATTTATTAAAATATAAGATCTTCTTAGAAATAGAAATGGAGGTAATTTTTAAGAAAGGGAAAGCCCTCCAGAAAATAGGAATGAGGCAATGAGCTAAAGTGAAAGCACACATTTGAAGGTCCAAAATCTAAGAATTTTAGATATGAGCCTGAGCCTTTAACAGCTATCTCCCTAGCCCCAGACACAGCTCCAGACATAGCTCCAGACACAGCCCCAGCCCCAGACACAGCCCTAGCCCCAGCCCCAGCCCCAGCCCCAGCCCCAGCCCCAGCCCCAGCCCCAGCCCCAGCCCCAGCCCCAGCCCCAGCCCCAGCCCCAGCCCCAGCCCCAGGCACAGGCACAGGCACAGGCACAGGCACAGACACAGACACAGACACAGACACAGACACAGACACAGACACAGACACAGACACAGACACAGACACAGACACAGACACAGACACAGACACAGGCACAGGCACAGGCACAGGAATTTTAAAAGTATATGTGCAGGGACATCAGTGAACCTGCAGGAACAGGATGATCTTCCCCTGATGACTTCACACCATCCTGCACTGAGAATTACATTCTTGATCTTTATTTACATAATATTTCTATTGGAAATTTGAAAATTTGACATAAAGAACACCAATCACATCACTTCTCAATCCTCTCTGGTCTACCCTTCAGACCCGTGTGACTCCTTACCCCCACTCCACCCCACCCCCAAAAAAGGAAGAAGAAAGTCAAGTCCAATTAGTGTTGCCCATATACTCACTGGAGCATAGTTGAACTCTCAATGGCCAGTTCCTTCCCCACCCCTACTCCTGACAGAAGCCATTAACTGTGAAGAGCTACACTTTACATTCCCTATCACACTTTTTAAAGAGTTCTCTTCGATGGCTTTCTATCTAGACTGTCTCTTTTTCAGGGATAGGGCTATGTCCCTCTTTCTCAACTGTGAGCCTGCAGTCATCAATATCACTGCAAAAGCAGTTCCTTGCCGCTTACAGTCACAGGGACCCTGGATCACAGAGTTCCACGTGGTTTCTGGTGACAGTGTGGACCATGAACAGCTCCAGAATCATTGGCCTTCCAATGATAACTGAGACCAATAATTCTTAAAGTATCATTGAGCCTCCTTATGTTATCACATCTTCCCACAAGGAAGTGGCTGCCAGGAATATACTCTAATATCCTCTACACCAATGGCTTCAAAACACAAATATCATTTCACCTCTAACAGACTGAGTGTTTTGGCTTTTCAGTGAACATCATTGTCTTGTTTCACTTACCACTTACTATAAAACTTACTTGGAAAAAAGACCACCTAGATGTCATCTAGTTTCTCCAAAGAGAGTTAAATCTGCACCCTGTGGAGCAGCCCTGTGGGTTAACCTATTTTCTGGATCCAAGTTCCTGCTTTATTCACAGTGTCTATGGTTCCTTTAGCTCTTTATTTGAGCTCCGTACTTTTGAAAGTACCATGTGTTCAGAGACTGGGATGGAGTTTCTATCTTCCATTAACTAGAAATAAAGAAAACATACACAGAGAATTACAGCTCTGTCAGTTGAGCATCCAACACGTAATTGTAGAATCCCATCATTTTATGGTGATGTCTGCCCAGTGAATTATGGAGGTCCTAACTATGATAAGCACTAAATGATTAGTTCAGACTTCACAAAGCTGTGAAGAACTTTCTGCTGTCTTTTAAAAACTAAAAAAAGAATTAAGTAGGACATGCTTTGATATAGACATGTAATTAATGAAGATATGGCTACAGTTATGCAAATCAACAAGCCTGCCAGGACTCGTACCTTCCTGGTTGTGTTTTATGTTAGTTTGTTTCGTGGTAGAAACACCTAAATTGTATTATTGTAACAAATTTCCAGCAGATAATAACATGTTATAACATCAGTCCCCATGTTGCATCTATATCATTAAGGGCATCCTCAAAGTTCAGCCTGATATCTTTTGACCATCTTCCCACTCTCCCACTGCTATGCCACTTATACCAACCATTCTGCGCTTTACTTCTATGAATCAATATTTTTAGATCTTATAACAAACGAAAATATACAGCATTTATCTTCTGACATTTGATTTATTTCCCCTAGTATGATCTGATCAGTTCATTTGTCTATGTTGTTAAAACACTGAGATTTCATTCAATTCTAAGACAAAATAATATTCCATTAGATATATTTTCCATGTTTTCTTTACCCTTTTTGTTGTTGTTTTGTTTTGAATTGATTTGTTGAGGTAGGCTCTTGTTATACAGCACAAGCTAAGCTCAAACTTTCCACCAACCTGCCCCATCTTTCTGAGTAGTTGGATTACACAAGTTTAACCACCATTCATTTTCTTAACTCTTAGATTATTTCTATCTCTTGGTTTTCATGAATAATGCTACATTGTATGTAGGAGTGAAGATTCCAATTCTATTTACTTGGGCGTTAACCCAGATGAGAGATTGTTGAATTATATGATAGTTGTCTTTTCATTTTTTGAGGAACTCTATCCTGTTTTCCAAAATGGCTCTAAAATGTATAGATTCACCAAGGGTTATGAAATTTTCTTTATTTTTTGTTATATCTTTTCTTCCTAATAACAGTCATTGTTGCACATGTCTGGTTATGTCCCATAGTGACTTGAGTTGAGTTTCCAAATATCAAGTCAATATTTTCTCATATATATCTTTTGTACACTTACTTGTATTTAAAAATAATGTATTAAGTACTTTATACATTGAAAAACTAATGTATTTGGACTTTTTAATATTGAGTTGTATAGATTCCTTAGGTAGTTTGGAGATTTACTTCTTAGCAGGTATAAGATTTGCAAAAATTATATGCATTAAACAGATTATCTATTCTGTATATCATTTCCATTGTTTTACACATTTCTTTATAGTTGATGCAATGCCATCTGTCCATTTTGTGTTGGTTACTTTCCTTTTAGGTTCATATAAAACACATCACTGCCTACCTCAATATTATGGAAGTTTTTCCCTATGCTCTTGTTAAACAGTTTCATGATTAAAATCTAGCACTTCAATTTTTAGTTTACTTTGAGGTTTTGCTTTTTTTTTTTGAGTATAAGATAAAAAATATCTAGCTTAATTCTCTTGCATATGTTTCTATATTTTCCTAAAACAATTACATTTATTGAATATTTTCCCTACTGAATTTTCTTGGTGGCTCTTTCAAAACTTTCTTGGTTATATTTAAAGAGTTTATTTTGGGGCCATCTATTCTGTTTCACTGCTCAGTGTATGTGTTTTTACTCCAGTGCCATGCTTTCATTACATATATTTGTAATGTAATTTAAAATGAAGAAGTACTATTTCAACATTGCCTTTGATATTGTATTTGGTCTGTTCAAGATTTATGTATTTTCATGCTGTGAACTAAGTTCAGGGATAGGTAGATTATTATGTACTCTTGTTTGATTGGGGGAGATGAAGGGAAAGCATACTGGAAGAGATGACTGGAAAAGGAACCATTTTAGCAGTGAAGTAGAAACTCCCCTGGAATCAACAAGGGTGATGCTAACTAAGACTCCTAGTAATGTAAGGATACAGAACTTGAACAGGCCATTTTCTGTAACTAGGCAAGGCCTCCAGTAGAAGGGCTGAGACACCAAACAGAGCCACAGAACCTTCAACTTACAATTTGTCCTGACTGCAATATGCACTGGGATAAAGGTGGCACAGAACTTGTAAGAATGCCCAACGTAGAGAGACAGCCCAAATCTGCCATTACCTGGAGGATCTCAGAAACCAGAAACTGGATAGCCCAAAAACCTAGGATAGAACTAAACATAACTGGAAAAAAAAAGTTAATGAAATGATTCCTAATGACATTTTCTTGTACTCAAACCTAAGCCTAGCATAATTGTAATCAGAGAGACTTCATCCAGCAACTGATAGGAGCAGATGCAGAAACCCACATCAAAACATTAGGCACAGCTCCAGGAAACTAAGAATTGTAAGTACCAAAGGTGCCAAGGACACTATAAGTATCCAGCCCACAGAATCAACTAATAAAACCTCATATAGACTCACAGAGATTGAATCAATACTCAGAGAGCCAGCTTGTGTCTGACTTAGGTCCTCTATGTGGTTATATGTTATGGTTGTATAGTTTCGTATTTGTATAGGACTCAAATGGAGCTGCCTCTCACCCTTGCCTACTTGGGACCTTTTTCCTCGTACTGGGTTGCTTTATCCAATCTTGATATGAGGTACATTGCTAATATTATTGTAAATTGTTATGTCATGTGTAGTTTATAACTCTGAGAAGCCTTCTCTTTTCTTCTACATTTGAAGGAGTGGATCTGGGGGAAAGGAGAGGTAGGGATGGGTGAATAGTAGGAGAGGAGGGAGGATAAACTTCGATGTAATAGATGAGAGAAGAAACAGATGATAGATAGATAGATAGATAGATAGATAGATAGATAGATAGATTGATTGATAGATTGATTGGTAGATAGAGATAGAGAGATAGATAATAGATATTTTAAAAAGAATAAAAGAAGACATCCTGTGGAAATGGAACAAAAGAGCCCAGAGAGCCAAGATTATCATTGACCAAGTGGACCCTAGGTTTAAAAAAAAAAAGATACAAAGTAAAACAGAAGGTATGATTATGTGGTGCTGTCAGAGTCAGTTCATCAAGAAAGTATGCCAACTCTGTTGGTGGTGGTGAGGGGATACCTTCAGAACAACTAAATACATGAAACAGTACAATGCCTGAAGGAAGACAGACTACATCCCAATCATAACAGATTTCAGTATCCCACTTTCAACACTGGATAATGAATAAAAATCAGCGAAGAAACATTGGACTTTATCAATGCATCAAATGTATCTCAGAGACACAACAGCAATGGATTATATATCCCTTACAACTGCATATGGAGCATTCTCTGAACAGCTCATTCGTTAGGAGCATAAAATAAGAGTTAAGAAATAAAATTAAAAAGTTTTATTCTTTCTCAAATTCTGACAAGTACTTTCTCCAACCATAATTTTATAAAACTAGAAACATGAAGGCTTGTAGAGAATTAACAAGTGAGGGAGAACTGATAGTGTACTCCTGAGTAACTGTGGAGTCAAAGAAGGAGCTACTATACCTGAAATTGAAAAACATAGTAAGGAAAACAAAACAAAACAAAACCCAGAAACCTGTCTGGTTCTGCAGACACAATTCTCAGAGAAACTATAAACACCATCTGCTACGAGCAAGCAGATAGATACACATATTTAGTTTAACAAAATCTGTATTTTATTATGCTGAGAGTCATCATACAAGATTCACACTTTAAATTCCTAACTATGATCATAAGCCTATCTATCTCCCCAAAGCTCCTCACCTATGCAATGTATCTTAGCTGAAGGTCAGGTTCAGTTTCTAATAGAACTCTCTATGTGAGGGTCAGGTCCCTGAGGAGACTCTTCAGGCACTGGGCAGATCAAGGTGGCATCTCTCCAGATGTGCAGAGTAGAGCATTGCTCACAGTCTCTCTTTATCTACTATCCAGTGGGCATCATAGGGTTCTGGGACTGTGTCTTGTTATCTTGAGTGAGTGATGTCCTTGAGTTCTGATTCTCAGATGCAGCCTTGGATGTAGTAAGGATCTTAAGCTATGTGTGCATGTCAAAAAAACATTTTTTTAAAACTATGTTCATTACATCTTCTAAATGTAAAAGTGAAAAAATTAAATAAACAAGTGACATCATGAAATATGCAGATGAGAAGAGAAAACTCAGCAATTCAACTTGCTTTGGTAGTGTTCACAGACTGTGATGGTTTGTATATCCTTGGACCAGAGAGTGGCACCATCTGAAGATGTGGCCCTGTTGGAATAGGTGCGACCTGGTTGGAATGGGTGTGTCACTGTGGGTGTGGGTATAAGATCCTCACCCTAGTTGCCTAGAAGTCAGTCTTCCACTAGCAGCCTTTGAATGAAGACGTAGAACTCTCAGCTCTGCCTGCGCCATGCCTGCCTGGATACTGCCATTCTCCCACCTTGAAGATAATGGACTGAACCTCTGAACCTGTAAGCCAGCCCCAATTAAATGTTGTTTTTTTTTTTTTTTTTTTTTTTATCACAGCAGTAAAACCCTAACTAAGACACAGACCAAACCTGACATTCTTTCCTATTCAAAACCATTCTGCTCCTCAGTGTTCCAGGTGTATCATCTTTCAATTCTCTGTGAAAGAAGATCTCTGACTGATTAAATCTAATAAGCCAATGTTACTGTGATCCCTAGCACATTTTAATGGCACTCTTAATGCTGATTCTTACCATTTCTTTTCAATATGGTCTTTGCTCTTCTTTCCACTTTCAACTAATTCTCTGTTCTTAATTATTTATTATTCCTACTATTTTGGATACTGACTTATGTAAATAATCACATATATAGTTTCTATTTTATATAGTTGTTCATAGTTACAAGTATAGATATTTTATCCTATCTGTTTATCAAACTACAAAACATATTAAAGTCTGTGTTTACTCAAGCAATTCAAGTACTTTAAAGCACCTTGACCCCAGAAGCTCCATACAGAAGGTATTATCTGCAAAGCTACTATTCATGCTTTTATTTTATAAAGTCAACATTTCTTTTCAATTTAATATCCTTACAATTCATTCTCTCAGCATAGTTCTTCTAATTAAGATGATCTTCTTTTATTCAGAGTCATTGTCTGTTAGCTGTGTGTGCTCTATTTTGTTGTTTGACTGATTGTTTGTTCCGACCTATTTTATTTTTCCCTGGTGCTTGGCAGATACTTTCATTGTGAGTAAAATGCAAGACTGACATTTGCATTTGTATCTCAACCTATTGACATATTCTATTCCCTCTTTCTATATTGTGATGGAGGTCACAGTCACGCAGCTAAAGATCTTTCTACCTCTGTAGCTACATTCTTTCTTTTGATGTTTTACAATTTTAGTACAATGTGTTTACATGTGGATTTATCTTGCTTTGTATCTGAGAGTCTCACTGAGTTAATGGTCTTCATCCATTTAAGAAAACTTTCCAGATGTTTCTACACTCTATTTTCCTTCCTCTCCTTTTTACACATGATAACATGTACTTATTTCCTTTCTGTATGAACAATCTTAAATTCTGTTTTCAAAATTTGCATTATATATATATATATATATATCAAATATCTACTAGATACTGATACTGATTGGAAATAATTTTTATTTCTAGAAATTCTATTAAGGTCTCTTAGAGACTTGTTGATCACTTTCAAAAATTTTGTTTTGTACTTCCATTTTTTCCTTCATTTCAATTTGTCTTTAAATATTTTAAGCATTCTAACTTATATAATGTATATCTTAAAATGTCAACATGCAAACTCTATTAATTTCTGTTGCTTTTGATTTTCTCTCATTCTACTCTATCAGTTCTTTTGTAAAGAGCTACTGAGAGTGTGTATTTTGTGTAACTTCATATACGGAGAACTATTAATTAACATAATGACTTATGACAGTTTCACTGTGTAACCTAAGGTTGGCTGGAACTCACAGTCTCCTGCCTCCCCATTCATAGTTCTATGATAACAGATGTGTGGCATCGTGCCAGGCTATTGAGATGACTTAAAGCCTGTGTTGAAGATAGATTCTTCTACAAGTAATTGTATTTGCCTTTGCCAGTTTCTGAGAAAGTCAACTCAGACTCCTCTTAAATGAATGAATGATTTGTTCTTCAAACCATAGAACTAGCATCAATCCTGGCTATAAATCTCTCTCAAGATGTTGTTCAGCTATGAATTCTCAGAAATATATTTTATTTCCACCAAAACCATACATTGACAATTTCCTATAAATGCACAAGTATGTAAAGTTTACCTTTTCATGAAAGGTATATGTTTTGGATATTCCAGCTTGGTGTGTGCTCCATGTTGTGTGCAGAGGGAAGCCGTGTTTACATCTATTAATGATCACTAAATGTCTCTTGTCACTCACTGCCTGTACCCTATTCATAAGGTCCGGCAAGTGTCCATACAGGGCAAATATTTACATATTAACTAAAATGTATGAATTTTCCAGTTTATCAGTTCATTCATTTGAAGAGTTGTTTCCATATTTTGAAATGAATCCTTAAGTGGGCAACATCAAGCAGCCTACCCTGCCATTATATATGTCCATGCTCATTCCTGCATGAGTACACCTAAGTACAACAGACCTGCTAAACTCACTGCACACAAAAGTTAATAACCACAAACTGTTTGTGGCCTGGAAGAGTGACAGGTAAAGGAGGGTGGCTGAGAACGAGAATGGGTGATTTCTTGGAGGTTTGGGCTTAGTTCAGATGCAGGAGTCTAAATTTCAGCTGTAATGAAGCAGATGTGAGTGCTCTCAGCAATGCTTCTGCACCGATCCTCCCTCACTCCTAAAGACCTAGGCATGGGCTCAAATTATGAGCTGATTGTGCAAACACGCTTGAATTTAAAATTTGTAAAGAACATAATCTATAACTCTAATGAATTCCTTAAATTTTTAATATTTATTAGCAATAATTAGCAATGACTATGTCTCAGACAAATTTTTATTGGCTGTGATACTGCCACTGAGCAAAGTTAAATTTTTAATATTCACTGTCACTTAATGGGTAATGATACAACTTATATTTCCTGTATTGCTATATTAATAAGGACCCTTTAGCAAACATGTAGCTAGCGCTGGGAGAAAGTTGAGAACCTAAACAAATCTCAACCCTTTGCCAATAAAGAAAACTTTCTGTAAAAGCACAGCATGCTATTTAAACTTTTTGTTCGTGTGTTTGTTTCCAGTAAATCAGAGGACTGTCCACAATTCTTTAGAATACTAATAATGATCTTTAAATCAAACTCAAAAAACAGAAAAAGACACATTTCAATTTCATCCTGATTAATTCAGAGCAGACTGGTTAAAATTCAAAATGGAATTCATAAAGCTCTTAGAACTCTTCTAAACAACTAGAATTCCAAAAAGTGAAAATTATTTTCCTGTGCTTCTGTCAAGGGAGAAACAGACAAAGCGAGATGGGATGGGGTATAAAATGGGAGTTCAATTTAGCTCGTGTAAGAGCTGAATTCTGATTTGAATTCTCTTGTTTACTTTGATGTAACTTCTCGCTACAGAAATTGACAACATAGATTCCTTTTCTGAAAGAGCATTTTGAAGGTCTGAAAGTTCTCCCACTTTCAAAGACTCTTTCCCTGGTCTGGAGGCTGAAAAGGCATTGTCTTTCAGGAAGGTTGCAGGCTATGGAGGACCTGAAAGGGTAACTATGTCCTGTCACTGTCTGCCACTTTAACTGAAGGCCTAATGATAGCGCTCCTGATTCCCAGAACTCTAGAAGAAACTGAGGCTTCACACGTTTAAATCAGAATCTGTAAGAACTGGGACCTTAACACTTATTTCTCTTCATGAGCACAGTAATTTATAAAATTAGTTTTATACGTAGTTCTTTAATATGTATGCAGAGAAACAATCAGTGTGAATGCTTGCTGATTTACTCTGGCCTGTTATCCAGGACAATGAAAATATAAGCACATTTACTTAACTCTGACACTAAGAGAAAATAACGCTCTCCCACATGTAACATCCTGAAAAACTAAAAGATTAGATTTTCGTGATTCACGGTGAAAATCAGCTGAAGACTTCCCACTCCTTTAATCACATGCTGTGGAGTCTTCCCACTGCTGATGCCTCCCTTGGGTTCACAAATGCTGTGAATACTAAGGAACACACAGAACAATAGACTGAGGGCTGGTGGAGCTCTCCACAGCAGCACTTAGGAGAGTCAACTGCCTCCTTATCACTTGCAGAGAGTGCGTCAGCAAGAAACTTTGAAGATATTAGAAACCAAGCCAGCAGCATGATTAAAGAAATGGATTTGCTGGAAGTGTCTAGAGATTTTTATTCAGATTACTTGCTTCATATTTGATGATGGATGAGACTTGACAATATCATCTAGGTGTTTTCTTGTATCACTAATCAAAATGAGAAATCGGAGTCATAAGAAAAACATTTATTAAAGCAGTAAAGTCCTATCTAAAATGCTTATTTCGAAGGCTCTTATCATATTAGCATCTAGGGGCCCATAGTGATGTCAGTATTAAAAACAAGATGAACGTTTCCCTTGCTGGGAATCATGCAGCTTAGGCGATCATTTTAGAAAAGCAGAAAATGCCTGTATTTCAGGAGCTACCATTCAGAGTTCTTACCAATAAATAAAAACAATAAGAAAATGTTCAAAGCTCAGTCTGCATACTTATGTTATATCATTTCATTCACATAAGAAGAATCTAAAGCACTGACTGAACACCAGACAGTAAGAATGGAGAAGACCATTCATCGAATGGCCTACTTTCAAAGAATCCTTATGATGATTTTCTGTGGGAAATACTAGGACAAATATCCCTGTAGATTTTAAAACACATGAGATTAAAAAAAAAAATCAAGGAACTGTTCAACATCATAGCTGACATGGGGGGGAAAAAAACTCCTTTAGCTTTGCATGCACACTCTATATGGACAAAGCATTCTAAGAGCAAAGCCCAAGGGTCTGGGCGAGTCTCCCTGTGGCTTACCAGTTGATGCTTGCAGCTCAGAAGAGTAAAACTGAAGGAAGGGATGGCAGTGAGGCCAAGTTCATTTCAGAGAGACAAGCATTTTGCAGTTGAGTTTGGACAATTATTTAAACCTTCTCAGCTGTCCTGGTCTCTATGAATTCATATGCATATCAGTCCTGCTGTGTCCATAAGAAATTGTTTCCTTGGAGACATCTACTGTCTCTAACTCTTATAATCTTTCCTTCTTTTCCACATGGATTCCTGAGCCTTGAGGAGAGGGGTCTGATAAAGACATTCTATTTATGACTGAGTGCTCCAAAGTCTCTCATTCTCTATATATTGCCCAGTTGTGGTCCTCCGTGTTAGTTCCCATCTACTGAAAAAAGAAGCCTTTCTGATGAAGTTGAGTGATATATGATCTGTGGGTATAGCAATATGTGATTAGAAGTCATTTTCTATGACCTACCTAGTCTCTGGTTCTTAGTCACTTCAGTGGTGTCAAGAATGGGTTTCATCTCATACAGTGGCCTTTAAATCCAATAATAGCAATTGTAAACATGGTTGTGTACTCCCATAACATTTGTGTCATTATTGCACCAATATATCTTGCAGATAAACCTCTGTTGTGGGTCAAGAAGATGTAACCCATACATACCTAGCACACTAGGTATAGTGGCATTGCCTCCACCATTATGTAGTAACTCCATTTAAATATTTTTCATATATATATATATATATATATATATATATATATATATATATTCCCACATGGCTACAAAATACTCCCATAACTGAGGCTTCAGGAAGATTGAAAAGAAGGGGGAAAGACAGACTGTATGATCTAGAGGATCAGGGAGTTTACTGTAAGATTGTATCTCCTAGGAATGCCAGAAGCTATGCCCACAAGTCTCCCAACATGACTGCCTAAACATGAGGTAAGCAAGGACAACAGACATGTCACAATGGACCAGAGAAAACCCAGGTGGCCTCAATACCACACAAAAAATTCAGTCAACTAAGGAATGCTGATAGTAAGATAGTCTTCTCCAGGGAAAAGCACATTAATTTGATTGAGACTAGTATATATATATCAAAGGATCAGACTTGAAAACATAGAAATAATAAATAATATAGACAGAACTGATTATTTTTAGTTATATATACATATATTATATATATTATATATATATATATAATAATATAAGAGGCCATGAATTTGAAAAAGAACAAGGAGGACATGAGAAAATTTAAATTGGGAAAAGGGAAGGAAGAAATTATGTAATTATATTATAATTTCAAAAAGGAAAGAAAATAAATTTTTCAAAAAGAGAAGGGAATATGTTATAACCAGCCAATAGTGGATGAAAGAGTTCCCTGTGGGAAGTTTGAAATCATAGATTTAACTACTTTCATAGTTACTAAACGCTTTGGTTTTATATTTCCTTTTAGAAATAGTTTTGTTGAAATGCCTTTTCTACATTTTCTAATTTAACATAAATGTTAAACTTAATTAAATTGACCTTAATTAATTAATTAATTAAACTGTTCCCAACATTATCATATTATTTAAAAATCTGTAGGCTCTGCTTAGATGTGTTTTTAATGTTCTTACATTGGATATTTGAGCACTTGGATCTTATTTTGGGTGATCCCTTGGGTGACTAGTCTCACCAAGAGTTTATTAGTTGTTATTTTCTGATTTCCATCGCGTATGTTTTTTGTACCATGGGTCTCTTAAATATCCATTTTTTGTTTTGTTTTGTTTTGTTTTGGAGACAGGGTTTCTCTGTATAGCCCTGGCTGTCCTGGAATTCACTCTTTAGAATAGGCTGGCCTCGAACTCAGAAATACACCTGCCTCTGCCTCCCAGGTGCTGGGATTAAAGGCAGGCACCATCACTGCCTGGCAAATATCCATTTTTTAATTTCAAGTATATTAGTAATGTTCTAGTTATCTTTATACTATTGATTTTTGACACAAATTCATTATAGCAAAGCATCACACTATGTGTATGCTTCAATCCTTTCAAAGACATTGGTAGTTTTTATGGACCAATATATGCAAGTGTTCAACATGTAGTGGAAAAGAGTGTGTATTCTAAACCCAAAGTAATTACATTGTTGTAAATGTGTGCTATCAAGGTTAGCCTTGGGCTTATTGACAGTTTTTTTTATCTACCAACTGTACCCCTAGGCTGTGAAGCAATCAAAATCTCCACTCTCCACTACCTGTTTAGAATCAGTAAACATCCCCACACAAGGAAAGTGAGGGGAAACAAGTGGCCTTAAATACAAGGCTACTGCCAAGACATCTATACTTCATCTTAACCCTGTGATTTTCACTTATGTATTAGTATCTCGATAACTTCTAGTAGGTGTGTGTGTGTGTGTGTGTGTGTGTGTGTGTGTGTGTGTGTGTAAATATGTCTAAACTGTCATCTAATTGCAGGGGAACACATTTTTCCAATACTAGCCTTTCTAGTCAAGAGCATTGCTGCTTTGTTCTCTCTCCTCCTCCAGCAGAAATCTATGTGTACAACAACTCTTTCACTTTTATGTCTCCAGTGCTTAGAAAAATGAAAAGAATAAGTGTAGAATTAAGATTTGTTGAATGAATGATTACATATGAGTCCTGCTCCAACATTATAAGTGATTCCTCTTGGATCAGCAAATTTATAACCACATTTCCAGGAAGAAAAGCTTTTTAAGAGGCCCAACTTTCATACTGTCTATTGCATATCTTTTGGGTCTAGAGCTAGACTAATTGGATAATTATCCTCTCTACTTGTGTCTGTAAAAGTCCTAGGAGTGCTTAATTCAATGACCATTATAAAATGCTTTATCATCTTCAAATTTGAGGTTATAAAGTGCCAGGCTATATGCTTAATTAAAATATCTTTAATCCCATGTGGACTTAAGATTAATGTTGCTTCATAAAACAGTAGAGGCCTTCCTTACAGACTCTCCACAAGGGGAAAAAAAACATTCACTATTGTGTTTGAGGTTGACAAGTCTTTTGCTTAATAAATCCTAAGAAAGTAAAGACATTTCAAATGGCTATTTATTCCCAGCCAATCTCTGTAAACTCAAGACTATGCCATATTTCACATTTTTTCCATCAGTTGTACTGATGCCTTTTTAAATTTAGAATATCATATTTTGAGATCACAGATGTTAATATTTTATTGTTTAAATGTTTTGACCAAAATTAATGTAGAGAAATGTAGAGCAAAGTGAACAGTTTGGGAGACAACTTCCTTAACAGAACACCAATAATTCAGGCACTAAGATCAATAATTAATAAATGGGACTTCATGAAACTGAAACTTCTTGAGGTAAAGAGCACTGACAATATGACAAAATACCAGCCTACAGTTTGAGAAAGGATCTTAACCAACCTTCCATCAGACAGAGGGATAATATCCAAATTTTATATAGATAGATGATAGATAGATAGATAGATAGATAGATAGATAGATAGGAAAAAGATAGATAGATAGATAGATGATAGATAGATAGATAGATAGATAGATAGATAGATAGATAGATAATCTCAAGAAGTTAGACACCAAGAAACTAAATAACCCAATTTAAAAAATGGGGTACAGAGCTAAACAGAGAATTCAAAACAGAGGAATCTCTAATGGCTAAGAAGTACTTAAGGAAATGCTCAATATCCTTAGTCATCAGGGAAATGCAAATCAAAACATCTCTGAGATTCCACTTGACAACCAGTCAGAATGGCTAAGATCAAAAACTCAAGAGACAGCACATGCTGGTGATGATATGGAGTAAGGAGAACACTCCTCCATTCCTAGTTGAGAGAACAAACTTGTACAACCACTCTGGAAATCAATTTGGCAGTTTCTCAGAAAACTGGGAATAGTTCTACCTGAAGAACTTTTCAGCTATACCACTCCTTGGCATATACCCAAAGACTATACACCATACCATTAGAACACTTGTTCACCTATGTTCAGAGTAGCTTTATTCATACTAGCCAGAAAATGGAAACAACCCACATGTCATGGACAAAGATGGAGCAGAGATTGAGGAATAGAGACTGAAGGAATGGCCAATCAATGTCTGGCCCAACTTGAGACCCATCCCGTAGGCAAGAACCAATCCCTAACACTATTAATGGTATTCTGTTATACTTGTAGACAGGAACTTAGCATAGTTATCCTCTGAGAGAATCTTCCTAGCAGTTGACTGAAACAGATGTAGAGACCCTCAACCAAACATTAGGTGGAGCTCAGGCATCTTGTGAAAAAATAGGGGGAAGAATTGAGAGACCTAGAGGGGATAGGGTCTCCATAAGAAGATGAACACAGTCAACTAACCTGGGCAGTTGGGGGTTCCCAGAGACTGAACTGCCAACCAAAGAGTATACATGGGCTAGACCTACTGCCCTCACTACCACATTTAGTAGATGTGCAGCTTGGTCTTCCTTCTGGTCGGTCCCACACCAACTGGAGTGGGGGCTGTTCCTGACTCTGTTGCCTGCCTATGAATCCTGTTGTTCTGACTGGCTTTCTTGTTTGACCTGAGTGGGAGAGGATGTGCCTCATTCTCTTGAAGGACCAGGGTGGGTTGATACCCACCTTCCTAATAAGAGTCTGTCCCTTATCAGAGGAGAAGATGAAGGGAGATGGGGAAGAGACTATCTGAGGGGGTACTTGGAGGAGAGAGATGGGCTGCAATCAGAATGTGAAGTGAATAAATAAATTAATTAATGTAAATAGTGCTTTTTTTTTTAACTAAGAAAGACAGTTTAATACAACAAATGACAAAAGCTTGTCATGAATTGGTTTGGGTTTTCTGCATAAGTTATTCATAGCCATTCAACTTTTTAACGATTTAGAATTACACAGTCCACTAAAATCTGTAGCTATTATTTTATTTTATGGGATTGAAGGGTTTCCAGTGATAGCATCCATTCCTAACCCCTAAACCTACTTTCACATGTTTATGGGCACTTCCACTTGACAGTACTGAATTCAATACCACTCTTAAGGCCATAGAAGAGTATCAAATATTGAGTCACCTACTTTGCCTGTTAACCTTAGATGCCAAACCCATACACTTAGATCAGAGCTCCTAAGGATGTTTGCAGCCTGAAGATTTGACAGTGAAATATTTAGGACAATCATTTTTCCACTTCAGACATGTGACACTCCAGGCATGAGAAATCATGATCACCTGGGTAAGATCTAGTTAGCAAAACGGTTTGAACTTCTAGATCGAAATTTCTCAGTAAGCAGCACCTGGCTTGTGTAGTACATTTCTTTTTTTTTTTTTTTTTTTTCTTTAGGAGACCTAAGATCATCAAAACCCTTCCTTGACTTGTCACAGAAGCAAAAGAAGTTAACATTTCTACGATTCAATTATAATTCATGAAAAAGGTCAGTGGAGTGCTAAAATGTGTAAAAGCATACACACAAACTAGGCAGTACTGGCTGACATTGAATGGCTTGCTAAGGTTACTCTTACAGAACCCGGCTGTGTTACTGCTGTGATGCGTTTTTATCTACCAGTAACAATCTTTGCATTGGATCAGAGATCGGTGAGAGAAGAAAGGAGACAGGCAAGCCACTTGGTTCAGAAACAGACAGCTTGATATTTGGCCTCCTTCTGTACCTGGGCTCTGAAAGAAAACTGGGCAAATAGCCAACCTTCCTTCTGCTGCCCCAGAGGCATGACACATGCTGAGCTGGCACGTCCACCTCTGGGCAGGAAACACAGTTTGCCTTTGTGGACGCCCTCTGGAACTATGTAGCTAGAAGCCGCAGGCTTTCTGCACTGCTTGCCTTACTCAGCAAATCAGGGAAGAGAGAGCACCAGAGAAGCATTTTCTATTCACTTTTCACATCCTGTCATTCGCCATGACCCCGGGGGGACAGAATATGCAGTATTTGTCAAAACGACCGAGACAACCTGTCTGGGGACCTTTTACTCAGGTTGCTTTCTAATTTGAGATGGCAGCAATCTGGAGAAAGGAAACCGGCGGGAGCCGTGCCCGACATATCCCTTCCGATGATGCTGAAGATACTGAGAATGAAATTTTGAAAGTTAAGGCCACACCCATCTGATTGCCTGAGAGGTGCGCAACTTTGAATCATAGTAAAGGAAATCGAGCATTTCACTTAGACACCTCTGCTTTTATAAATCCAGCAGTTTATCACACGGAGATTGTATACTTGACAGTATTTTTCACACATAAAACACAAAAGAAAATTGTCTTATCACTCCTCATCCTGCAAACTCTTCAATCATTTTTATCCCCCACACTGTGGCCTTTCACTGCACACAAGGATTTACATCATAACCATAGTATAAGCCAATGTGATAATTTTTCCGAGAAACATTTACTGCCTCCCCTTATTTCAAAGAATATTACTTTAACTTGATCTCTATTTGTTAGGTATGCTTAATATACATCGCTTATTTTAAATTGCTTCCCTGCATTGGTGAGCTGTGTTTCATTGAACAATTGCTTGACATTCAAACTATTCCCAATTATATTAGAAATAATGTTACAATTAACATTTCAGGCATGGGACTGGGGGGAGAGAAACTTTATTTTCCTACTATAAAATTATTAAATGTTCTCTGCACAAAAGTCAGAAAACAAAGTAAAACATTAATTATAAGTATAGACTTTCTCACCATCCCTAGGTGGTTTGTTTTTTTAATTATTTATTTATTTATTTATTTATTTATTTATTTATTTATTTTGGTTTTTATTTTTCCTCACACACATAAAGATGTCTAGCATGATAACACTATGCCTAGAACCTCCTGAGATTTCTCTTAACAAATTCTATGCATTTTCCTATGCAATTAAATATGTATAAGCTCAGATAGGCTGGAACCAGTGGACACCTGAGTCACACCTGAGTCAGACTGAATCTGACTTCAGCCATCAACTTAACCTATGGCTTTCAGGTGTGCTGTGGAAGGTATTGGGCTGCTCTGAGTGTTAAAATTAAACATATTTTTCAGTGCATTGAGTGGGATATAGTAACTATTCAATAAATATACATATAACTATTATTTTAATATAATTTGATGGCTGCGTGTAAATGTATTGTATGGAGAATATCAAGTGGCTCCCTCTATTGATTTCCTTATTTCGACTTTTCACTGTATAAAGGAAGACATTACTATGCATGTCAATGCAGATACTCCTACAGGACTATAGTGGCTGTGTCTAGTATGTAACTGCTTTCTTATTTTCAATATGTAAGTATAAAGGGGGAAGAGAAAAGAGAGGAGGAGGTGGTGGTGGTTTCCACGCATTTGTGCATGTGCAGCAACTCAATTCACTTCCAATTTTTTTTTTGTAGAACCAACCTTGATATAAGAAAGGATTTCACTTTGCTACTGAGGTTTTTATAAATTAAATTAAATTAAATTTTTAATTCATATTTTGCACTCCATATTCCATTCCCCAATGCCCCCCATTCACCCTCTGACTGCTCCACATCCCAAGCCTCCTCCCAAACCCACCCTATCTCCACGTGGATGCCCCCCACCCCGCCTGACCTCTAAACTCCCTGGAGCCTCCAGTCTCTAGAGGGTTAGGTACATCATCTCTGAATGAACACAGACCCGGAAGTCTTCTACTGTGCGTGTGTTGGGGGGTCTCATATCAACTCGTGTATGCTGTCTGTTGGATGGTCCAGTGTTTGAGAGATCTCAGGGGTCCAGATTAATTGAGACTGTTGGTCCTCCTACAGAATCGCCCTTCTCCTCAACTTCTTTCAACCTTCCCTAATTCAACAGCAGGGGTCAGCTGCTTCTGCCCATTGGTTGGGTACAAATATCTGCATCTGACTCTTTTAGCTGCTTGTTGGGTCTTTCAGAGAACAGTCATGATAGATCCCTTTTTGTGAGCTCTTCATAGCTTCAGTGATAGTGTCAGGCCGTGGGACCTCCCCTTGAGCTGGATCCCATTTTGGATCTGTCACTGGACCTTCTTTTCCTCAAGCTTCTCTCCATTTCCATCCCTGTAGTTCTTTCAGACAGGAACAATTATGGCTAGTGAGGTTTTAACAGAGCTTCTAAAGAACTGGGGGCACAACTAATAATATGGTGAACATAGTCAATGATAGGCTCCTTTCATTTGAAACTCTGCATGCTGTTAGTGCGGCCAAGCCACGTTTGAAAATAGTGTGAAAGAAAAGGCCTTCTAATCATAACATATCAATGGAATGTCTTCAAAAGGAGTGAAGCCTATTCCAAACATATTAATTTCAAAAATTATTAGCTATTCTTATGTGAGTATATTCTTAAGCATATTATAAACCTGGACTCAAGAAGGTAATAAACAGATACTCCAATCATGCTCCTGCTGATACTGGTACACATCTTAGGCATTATTATCCTGATTTAATAATTTAAGACAGTATATTGTTCGTAAAATATTTACATAGGATAGGTTATTTACCACTTATTTCAACATGTAAACCAAGGTTTTGTGCAAATTACAACTATTTCACTATACAAAATCTCTACCTTACCACTTAATAGCTGTATTCCATCTCTTGTCTACATGGCCTTTGTATAAGATCAGATTCTATACTACCTCACGTGATATTGTGATATTACACAACCTTCCTTTCTTGTTAACTGAAGTGCAGTTCATTGCCTTCATAGATTTTATTTTATTTTACACCCTAATTCAGATTGTTTTTTATTTCTCATACCAGTTTAGATATACAATGATAACTTTAAAAACTCTTACTAGCAAATATTCACGTTCTCTTGAATACATTTTCAAATTTTCTTTTGACTTCATTTGAAAAGTAGAAACAGCCGGGCAGTGGTGGCACACGCCTTTAATCCCAGCACTTGGGAGGCAGAGGCAGGCAGATTTCTGAGTTCGAGACCAGCCTGGTCTACAGAGTGAGTTCCAGGACAGCCAGGGCTACACAGAGAAACCCTGTCTCAAAAAACCAAATTAATAATAATGATAATGATAATGATAATGATAATGATAATAATAATAATAATAATTAATAAAACAGTAGAAACAAGAATACATCTCTTATGGTACTATATATGAAAAATTTAAAGTCTAGATCAAATATATAGCAAAATACGTAAAGCACTGTTTAGTAAATCATTAATTTCAGTCATCTGTAACTCATCTTTTAGACTTAGTTCTAACAAAGATAAGGTGCAATAAGCTCGTGAGATTATTTGTGTGGCTTTCAAAGAACAGTGCTGGTTCTCAGCAACAATTTATGCACTTGAGATTTTGAAAAATCATTTGTAAACTACCTCAGTTCTAGACATGCATGCACAGCAAGCCCAGAAAAGAAGAAAAGAGAGGAAAGGGGAGGAGAAAAGAGAGAGGGAGAGGGAGAAGGGAAGAGGGAGAGAAGGGGGGGGGGGCTAGGCAGGAAGAGGAGCAGAAGCAGGAACAGAAGCGGGAGGATAACCACCTAGGGCACATTTTCTTTCTGAATTGCACGGCTAGTAACTCCATAACAGTCAATCTCACACCAGGGGAAGAGAACAGTCTAAGCTGGAGTGCGGTTCAAGACCTGCAGCATTCAGCAGGCTCGTCTGCTAGGCTAAGCCATGAAATCTCAATGTCTGGCCGAGTGGATTCACCTCCCCCACAGTCTGCTCTTAGTACGACACAGTCATTGCCTTGCAACCTTATGCACTTATCAAAATAAAATGGTAAGGGTTTAAAAATCAAAACTAATTGATATTTGTAAAAGTTGATAGAAAACATTGACCTGACTCCCTAATGAATATAGCTAAGGTGGAGATGCAGAATGTTAAAAGCATCTAATGATCAGCTTAAATGTGGAAGCAAAGACGCTGGCCACCAACTGTTCACAAGTGCTGCTAAGCTGTTCAAGACAGAAATGTCTAGTTCAGATTTCTCACGTTTTTCCACTATATCTCTCTCATTTGACTTGGTCTGCACAATGTGCTCATAGGAAAGGAGCAAAATCATCAGTTAGCACATCAGTTAAAACCCTCCATTGGCTTTCCATAGAGCATAAGGACCCAATCCAGAATTCCTAGAGTGATGGGTGCCTATGACCTAACCATAATCACTATAATTGTCTTATCTCAGAACTCAGTTAAATCCATGGTCTTGGCAGCATGATGCATGTGCTGCACCACTGAGTTGCTTCCCCAGCCTCTGCCACTGCTCCTTAACTTTCCATTCTTATAATGTGAGCCTTATGAAGATGCTCAGGGTGTCTATGAATGGGCTATGTAGCTCAAAACTGGGTAATCTACATTGAAAGTCCCCATAGCCATGGCCCAAGACTATGTTCTCTTCCTCACTGCTCAGGTACTGCTCTGAAATGAAGCCCCTTACATCAGCTTTGTACAGTCCACTATCTGGACATCAACAGATTTACCCAGAATCATGGAGCTTTGTAAACCAAGAATTCATTGTATCTACCATAGATGGATTTGATAGGAAGAAAGCTAACTCAGAGAAAATTTCATATTTATAGTTGCTTTGTAAGAAAGACTTAAGACAAAGTAAGAAAAAAAGTTGACCTTGAACAAATTGTTACTGCTTGTCTGATCCTCTGAGAACGTTTAAATATAAAGGACTCTATTCTTGAAACTGGTACCAAAACCTCTCACTACCACCCTTACTCAAAAGAGAAAAAAAAAAAAAAAAGCTATATTTCAGCCATCTACCAGTGGTTTAGAATCTCACCTTTAAACAAAACACAAGCTGTATTCTTTGGAGGAATGAAAGTTGGCTCTGTTCTGTGTGCTGAGGTGGATTACATTACTCTCAATTTCCACCTGTATAACCTAACAGGTAGGACGGCATGGAATAGGGGATCTGGGTCATTCTGGGAAGCGTGGCTGTGAAAGGGGACTTTGATCCTGAGGCATCCGCAGGGTGTTTTCACCGTGTTGACACAGGGTGTTCCTGGAGCTCATGCTCAAGGAGGTTTTGATCAGTGGCTTCACATAAATCTGCTATTTCTATTTAAGGAACAGGCGAGTTTTTGTAATCTTCAGAAAAAGGGACTCTGCCTCCTGTGTTGTGTCTTTCAAGTAGTCTGAGGCTTCCTGATAGTTTAACAGCTGGAACCTGAAGACCTCTTGAAGGGAAATCTCTAGCCTGGCACTTGCCCATGCTAATTCAAGCCACAGGTCTGTGTAGTTTGCTGAGGAGTAACTCCAGTCAGGGCCATTCAGAAGCTGCCCTGTGGCTCACCAACAGCCATGCATGGGGTGCAGTTTGTTTTCTGCATTTTCCTAGCACTCCCCTATCTCATTTTTAGCATTTCCTGTCAACACTTGGAATTCTCAGAATAAAACTTTATGTATGAATTCCAAGGCAGCCATAACTGCCAGTGCAAAGCCTCAGTGTCAGGCTACACATCAATATCTGTGTGGTGGTTTAATTAAATACTTTAATTATACATTTTAATTGAAATAATAATCATCAAAATCTGAAACAAAAAAGAAAAAGTATTTTTCAGTCCAGAGGGAATATTTCTCCCCTAAAATCTAAACGCTGCTTTTAATCTTTAATGATGAATGTTTGCAGATATTATTGCAAGCAAAGCATTCAGAGACATTCCTGTCTGGCACTCACTTGTCACCTCCATACCTACTGAAACTGTTCTCACAATAATCCCAAAAAACGTGCTGTTATTATTCCAGTTTTAAAGAAAGAGCAAAAGCAGAGGGAGACACTTCAGCCAACACCACACAATTGAACAGCAGAAGAGGGCTGCCTTGAACCCCAGCTTTAGGGAGGCAGAGGCAGCCAGATTGCTACAAGTTTGAAGCCAGTCTGGTTTTCATAGCACATTCTAGGACAGCCAAGGCTACATAAATAGACCCTATCTCAAAAAAAAAAAAAAAAAAAAAAAAAAAAGAATCAATACAAACAAACAAAAAACCGGGCTTTGTATTTAGTAGTTTGAGTCCAAAGCACCAGTGTCTTCTTGCCTCATAGAACTTCCCAAGATGCTACCACTGAGCAAGGACATCCGTGTTCCCGTGTGGATAATTTAAACAATAAATGCTGCAGTGAGCTAATTAGGTAAAGAGTCTGATTCCAAAATTAGTTACCAAACACTTTGTTATAAGAAGATAAACTGAGTATTTTAAACATTCCTCTCATCTAAGTTTGCATTCCAGATGGAAAACAGAACCAGTATAGTGCTACACCTTCACAGGTGACAACTTTTAAACCAATTATAGTAAAGCTGCTTTAAAGGTCAGCCTTGCCATTTTATACATCTCACATATGCACAAAAGTTTCATAGGAGGTTGGCGCAAATTTCATTGCTGTTGTTGCTGTAACTAAAAGCTAGATAACTTATAGAGAAGAAAGATTTATTTACCCTGGTTCTAGATGATACCAAGACCAAAGTCTGCAGGCCCGATCCTTTGACCTTCTTCCTGGCAGAGACTCCCCAGTGTCTTAAGGTAGCACATGACACCATATAGCATGAAGGAATGTACCAAGAGACAGGAGCCAAAGTATTTTTCATAGCACACAAACTCTTATCAACTCATTAACTTGTTAATCATTAACCCATGAATGGATGTACAGGGATAGAAGCACAAACCCTCATGACATAGTCATCCCTTAGTGGTCCCATCTGCTTCCATCTATTACCTCATGAGATGATTAAACTTCAACATGTGTTTTAATGGGAACATTCAAACTGAAATAGCAGTATGCTTTGTAATAGATTATCCTTTGACTCGAGATTTAGGGCCTATTCTATGTGAAATCCTGCATTAAGAAACTTCACATGGAACACAGAGAAAGTACTGATTCTTAAAGGTCTCTAGAATAATTTCAAATGTTGATCATCTACTAGGCATAGAGAAATTCTCCAAAATGTCCAAAACTTCATAACAATGACAACTGGACTCCCTGATCATAGGACATTGCCTCCAAGGATATAAAAACAAAAACCACTGTGAGGAAAACTGAAAAAAAAAATCCACATAACTCTTCACTATGAAAAATTGTAAACAGAATTTTTTAGTAACTAAAAAATTACTGTGTATTTAAACCTTTAATATAGAGCAAGAATTATAAGACTAATCTCTCCAAAAGAGTAAAAACAATGTACAAATTAAGCATTTAATCTAAACATAAAGCTAGAATTAAAATAAAAGAGAAACAGCTGGTAGGGACTGATAAAGGAAGGCTGAAATGTACATATAATATATTGAGAGACAAATAATATCAAATAATTACTGAAAGCAAGCCATACCTAGCAGAATATTCAGTGTTCTGAATTAATAGCCACTAATAAAACATAAGCTCATTTCATTTCTGTATAATTCTTAATGAGTCAAATAACTGAATTCTGGAGAAACCCACATATATCTTCTTATGAAAAATACACATTTATGAAGGAATAAAAAGACTTGAATAAATCTGATCCTGAGAAAGAGACAATAGGTCATACAATTTTCACAAAGTATCTTGTGTACTGTATTAAGCTCAAAGTAGATGTCAACAATTATGAAGCATGAAATTCTAAGTGCTAAAGCTGACAAGTTAGTCTGGTTCAGTTTCATTGATGGAATCAGAAGACAATGAGATGCCTGGGTCACAGACAAGAACTTTCCACTCCTGGACACGAGGCGACATGGTTTCCAAACTGGCATTGAATCCCCACAGTTTCTAAGTCCTGGAAAGGGTTGGAAGTATGGGAGAAAAACAGGTAAATATTGCTCAAAACAAGGTAAATATTGCTCACAAAGTGGGTTTCCATCACCACTGAGAAACTTGAAATGAGGCAATTCTGAGCTGAAAAATCTTTTTAAAGCAAATCATGGCTTCAGATGAGAGCATTACTTTATTGCCCCAGGCAAAAGCATATCTCACTTCTGTCCCACTGGGAAATATTACTTCTGTCATCCCAAGATACTGTCTATGCAAATATCTTTGAAAATTTTGTGAAACAAAAGGCATAGTACTCAAAGTCCATGCTGAAACACGGGAGACCCAGGAGGAACTACCTAGCAAACAGCACACACAACGTGCAAAACATAAATGTTTTTAACACTTTACATTAAACAAATGTAAGACTAAATGTAGAATAAGAAATATACGCACAACAGCCACCTTAAAAACAGCATTTAAGGCCCATTCAATAGTAGCAAATTCTTGCCTGGCACTGTAAACTTAGTCAGCTACTCATGGCAGGTGAGGCCATAGAACCCAGAGAGGAACCAACTAGTGTCATTCAGCTAGACAAATCTAACTCTGATGACATCCTAAATATAAAGCCTTATTTATACTCACAGATTAGTGTAGCTCTCGTCTGTCACCAAAGAAGCTTCTCTATGCAGCTGACTGAGACCTTTACAGAAAGGCACAACTGTTCAAAATGCAAAGAACAACTTATGATGGGGTGCCCAACCCTAATTTGGTACATTTACAATGCAACTTTTATACCTAAGTCTGAAGGAATATTGTAGAAAAGGAAGCATACAGATTGTAAGAGCCGGAAAACCAGGACAACTGCTGCTGGATCATCTTCTAAAAAATAATGCTAACTAAAAGATGCTTGGGGGGTAGATAGCAAGGAGAGAGTGGATCTGGGGGAGTAGAGGAAGGATGGAGGGTTAATGTGACTAAAATAAAATAATAAAAATAGGTAACTAATAATATAAAAAACACAGGCAATTCTTATAACTTGGAAATAACTTAAACCTGGAAATATTGATGTTCATAAATTATCAGGTATGTTTTTTACGTGTGTATAGTGCTTACCTCTGATAATCAAATCAACCTAAAATTTGGTAATTAAAAAACAGAAAACCACTGTCTTCTTCCCCAAGTTTTTAGCTCTGCAGGCTTCTTCACAGGGTTGTTTATAGAAAGGCTTGAATGTGCTGAAGGTTAAAATAGGGGTTCAGTCCTATGTCACCCAGTTGGTGGGTACTAAGAGGAAAGATCACTCAATTTCCTCCCAGGTGCCCACTAGTGTTTTAAGACATAATAGGAGATTCCTTTTATGATGGACCACCTTTAAAGTTCCAAGAGGGAGCAAGGCTTGATATATTACCTTAACCACATTACATTTTCTATAGGGCATCATCAAAAAAGCTACAAAGACTTTATCACCATAGTTATAATCTACCACAATGGAATCCATAGACAGTTAGATTTACTAATTAACATGAAATGTGCAAAAGCAATGCCCAGCTCAGCATTCAAAATGTAAATAACTCCAAGCTCTTATGAACAGAGGATCATAGTTAAAAACTCCTGTGGAAAATTATTAATGTCACAAAACATAATCCATAAAGAAAAGATTCCATAAGAAAATGTTCAGGCCATTCTGATTAAACAAAATTCAAGCATCATACTCCTACAGATGTTCTCAGTCTTCACCAGTAGGAAATCCTTAGGGGATGAGACTTAAAATTGGTAGTGTTCTACTTAACACTCTTAAAGGAAGCTAATGCAATGAAGATCATAAATGTTAGAGTTCAGCGGTCAGGGGTTTTATTTTACTTTTTAATTTACATGCAAAGTAATGTGTTTCTATTTTACTTTTGAATTTGTATGCAAAGGAATGTTTCAATATGACATTTTCATACTTACTATCTCTTTATACTTCCCCCCCACTGTTCTCCTCAGTATTTCCGTTCTCTTCTTGTAGATCTCCATCCACCCCAAAATAGTGTTTTCCTGGCAGTTATCCCATTAGTCTCTTTATATTTATAATTTCTTCCTCTCTCCCTCAAGATGCCTTTCTTTTCTTATATAGTCCCATCTTTGCTTTTATATGTATATATGTGTGTGTATACAAACTAAATCTAGAGTGAATATGAGAAAAATATATGAAATTTTATTCTCAATTTGGTTTATTTTTTAACATAATAACTTTAAATTTTTTCACTTCCTTCCAAATGTCATTATTTCATATTTCTTCATGGTTGAATAAAATTCCATCATATATATATATATGTGTGTGTGTGTGTGTGTGTGTGTGTATGTGTGTGTGTGTATATATATATGGTTTATCATATATATAATATATCCAAGTTGGTTCTATTTATGGTCATTGTGAATAGAGTACAGGAATAAACATAGTGTGTGAAATCTTTGTGGTAAGTTGAGTATACCTGAGTGGTACTGCTGGTTTCTATAGATTTTTGAGGAACTACTACACTGGTTTCCATAGTGCTTGTACCAGCTTACATCTGTTGCCTTTTATTTTGTCCATCATAGCCACTCTGACTGGACTGAGTAGGAATCTCAAAGCTCTTTTAATTTGCATTTCCCTGATGGCTGGGAATGTGAAGCACTTTTCTAAATACATACCGGTGGTTTATATTTCTTCTGAGAACTGTACGTTCAGTTCATTTACAAGTTTTTGATTGGACACTTTGTTGATTGAGTGTTTAATTTTCGTACTTCTTACATGTCAGATCTGGTTGTTTCTTTTGCTGTGCAAGCTCTTTTTAATTTTATTGAATCCCAGGCACCAGTTCTACTTGCCAGTTCCTGTGCTGGTGGGCTCTACCTAAAAGTACTTGCCTTTGTCTTGAAGTGTTTCCCATAGTTGTTTGTTTGTTTGTTTGTTTGTTTCTAGCAGTTTCAAGGTTTCAGGTCTTATATTCATTTCAGTCTTTGATCCATTTTGAATTGATCTTTGTGTAGAGTGATAGACATGGATTGAGTTTCGTTCTTCTACAGGAGAATATCCAGTGTTTACAGTACCCTTTGCTGAAGCTTTTTTCCAGAGTATGTTTTTGATGCCTTTGTTGAAAATCAAGTGGCCACACTTCTATAGGTTTGTTTCTCTGTCTTCTATTCTATTCCTTTGATCTACATGTTTGTTTTTTGTGCCAACCTCATGCTGATTTTCTTTATTTTTTTAAGTATGCTCAGTAGCAAAGATTTATGTTATGTATTGTGATGTTTCTATTGTAGTTTGTTCTTCTTAGAGTTGTTTGGTCTCTTAAAGGTGCATCCATAGAGACTTTGTTTTGAATCCTAGTATTGCCACAAATGAACTCTTGACTTGACAGACTCTGTCCTCTGAGATTTTTTTTTTTAGTTGTATTAATACAGTTTTTTTTAATTTATTTATTACGTATTTTCCTCAATTACATTTCCAATGCTATCCCAAAAGTCCCCCATACCCTCCCCCCCCCCCACTTCCCTACCCACTCACTCCCACTTTTTTTTGGCCCTGGCGTTCCCCTGTACTGGGGCATATACAGTTTGCGTGTCCAATGGGCCTCTCTTTCCAGTGATGGCCGACTAGGCCATCTTTTGATACATATGTAGCTAGAGTCAAGAGCTCCGGGGTACTGGTTAGTTCATAATGTTGTTCCACCTATATGGTTGCAGATCCCTTTAGCTCCTTGGGTACTTTCTCTAGCTCCTCCATTGGGAGCCCTGTGATCCATCCAATAGCTGACTGTGAGCATCCACTTCTGTGTTTGCTAGGCCCCGGCATAGTCTCACAAGAGACAGCTATATCTTGGTCCTTTCAGCAAAATCTTGCTAGTGTATGCAATGGTGTCAGCGTTTGGAAGCTGATTATGGGGTGGATCCCTGGATATGGCAGTCTCTAGATGGTCCATCCTTTTGTCATAGCTCCAAACTTTGTCTCTGTAACTCCTTCCATGGGTGTTTTGTTCAGCAAACATATAAGATTGATCATGAGGACTAACTACCAAGATGAATATAAAAACAACCATCCATAACTTTAGACAGAGTTTTGGAAATGAGGAAAAATACCATTTTCTTCACTTAAGTTAAAATTGGTCCATTCAGGGGCTGGAGAAATGACTCAGTGGTTAAAAGCACTGGCTGCTCTTCCAGAGGTTCTGAGTTCAACTCTCAGCAATCACACAGTAGTCCACAACCATCTGTAATGGAATCCAATGCCCTCTTCTGGTGTGTCTGAAGAGAGTGACAGTGTACCCACATACATAAAATAAACAAATCTTTAAAAAAATTCAGTTCATTCATTTATGTGTCCCTACCTCTGACAACTCTTGATACATAGAAAGTTATTAGTTCTCTTTGTGATAAGACATAGTTTTTTGGGGACTAAAATAAGGGCAATGTTAAAGTGTTATCTTCCTGTGTGTATTACACATATGATTTTTCTACAAATGATAAATTTATTACTCTATGATGGGAACATGTATAGAATTTCTTAAAACTGATGGGAGAAGATGGCTACCAGTTTTTAAGGGCAATAAGTCACTTGTGTTTTCCTTCATGCTGTAAACCATTGCATAGAAAGTACCCTATTTCAAATAACACACACAAAAATATCTAGGAAATTTACTTTCTATAGATCACTGATTTTAGGTGAAAAGATTCTATTTATATTATAAAATAAGCATTAAATAGAGTTGCCATATACTAAAGTAACAATGTCCCCAACTGGGCACAATAAGCTAACAAATAGAAATCCCAGTCTCCAGAATGTGTTTCTGAATTTGAAGTTGTTGGCCAATGAGGTCCTGTAGACTGCCAAAGTGTAAAGGCTATTGCCAATGCTGTTTGTTACCCTCCAGAAGTTGATGGTATTGCTGAACAGTCACAGAATATTGGAAAATTAACTTAGCACACCTGGAAACTTCAACCTTCCTGGCTAGCTTTCATAATGCTGGAAGGTATTACACACACTGCCAGTAGAGAAATAGAATCATCAATCATACCCAGCTGTGAACCCTGCAAGCCAGACATAGCCACTTGCGCTGTGCAACAGTGGCATAGACATCATAATAGTAACCAACAAATTTCTAATTGAATTGTAAGCCTACTCCACATGATGAAATCCATACCTGGCACCACTATCAGGATATCACTGAACCTATGGCTAGACAGGGCATAAGACCTAGGGTAAAACTGTGACTACTATGTGGCTAAATTCGCGTATAGAATGACTCTTAATGGCTTGTTGTTGTATCCATATATCAGTACATCTTCCAACTCACATTGGAGAAGCTTCTTTATAGATAGTGATTAATATAAAGGCCACAACTGGCCAATGTGCAGAGAGTAACTGACTATAGAATGTTCAGCCCGAAATGGGACATGTATACCAAAACCCCTCTTCCTAAGGCATAAAGATCATTTTGGAAAAGGGAATAAAAAGAGTGTTGAGTTCAGGAACTAGTAGATGACTACAAGGAAATGGTGTCTTTTGGACAGTGTTCTCAATGGTATGCCTTGACCTGGATCAGTAGGCCATTCTTCAGTGATGGGGGCCTAGGGGGAAGTTTTCCAGGAGAAGAGAAGATGAATAAGATATAAAAGGTTGTGTTCAGGGGACTTGAATATCTATGGCTTATGCCAAGCAAACATACCAAGGAGTACAACATTTTTCAACTAAAAATAAATTCTTCTCTTATACAATATATCCCAATCATAATTTTCCCTCCCTCTGCTCCTCCCAGCTCCCCACCACCTATCCCAGATCCATATCCCCTCCATTTTCCTTCATAAAAGAGCAGGTCTCCAAGAGACAACAGCCAAACATGACAAAACAAAATACAGTAAGACAAAGCAAAATCTTCATATAGAGGCTAGACAGGGCCATTCAATAGGAGGACAAGAATCCCAAGTACAGAAAAAAAAATTCAGAGACTGAGGTCTCACAAAAACACCAAGCTAACAGCCAGAACATATATGCAGAGGGCCCAGTAAAGACCATTTCAGACACTGTGCTTGCTGAGTCAGTTTCAGTGAGCTCATATGAACCCTGCTGAGTTGACTCAGTGTGTCATGTTCTGGTGTCCTCCATGCCCCTTGAATCCTATAGTATTCCTCCTCTTCTCCATGAGGTTCCCCATCTCTGAGGAGAGGGACCCACTGGAGACCTCTAATTTACTCTCTCTCTCTCTCTCTCTCTCTCTCTCTCTCTCTCTCTCCATATAATGTATGGCGCTTCTGGAGGAGGCTTCTCTGAAGGGAACTAGACAAGACACCAATCTATGAGTATGGTAGAATATCACTAGGATTTATTTCATTGTTTATTTTGTTTTGTTTTGGCCAGTTGTGTTTGCCTGAACCCAGGCAGTATTCAGCATGGGTCTCAAGTTAAAACAGATATTGGTTGGCCATACACACAGAGTTCTCCATCACTATTGCCCAGGCACATCTTGCAGGCAAGACAAATTGTAGGCCAAAGAACAGCAACTTATATATAGTTACTTAGGGGAGAAATGTGATAGAGTCCACAGAGAGCTAATCAAGCAGCAGTGGACAATGGGAACACAAAATAGTCAAGAGCATCCAAGACTGAGCACACAGAAGCCTTGGAACTGATAACTCCATTCTGGGTGGAGGGGGGATCAAGTTCACAGAAACAAAACCTTAGTTCCTTCTAGACCCTATAGGCCCAAGCCCTAGACTGGACTGTGCCGAGTTTGCCCTTGGGTAATGACACAGACCCGGCTTCCCCTAGTCTTTTCATGAGACCTCTGAGAAAGTTTTGTATCGGCCTGGTGCTCAACAATACAGAATACCTTTCAAGCACAACCCAGACCCATTCCCAGAACAGAAATGGAATTCTGGCAAGAAATCACACCTCAGGCCTTGGAGCCATGTTTGAAGATTGTTAGCTGCTGGGAGGTAGAGAAACAGTTTGCTCTAAGAGTGTATTCCCTGGTAAGTTGACAACTCTCCAGAGGGGAAAAAAATACATCAAAGAGTATTGAGCAGCACAAATTTATCTCGATGTTAGTTTGTCGTTGTTGTTGTTGTTTTGGTTGGTTGGTTTATTTATTTTTTTTTTTTTTACGTGTAGAAGTTAGGAAGATGGATCTGGGAAGAGTTGCAGTGGGATTTGAATATGATCAAAGCACATATGAAATTCTCATCAAACAAAAGTTTTTAATTAAAAATGTTTTCAAAGGGCTGGGGTTGTGGCTCCATCTATAAAATGCCTGCTGCACCAGAACGAAGTCATGAACTCAGATCCTTAGCGCCCATGTAAAGTCTGGGCATCTGTATAGTGTCTGTCTGTGATTCTTACACTAGAGAAGAAAGGGACAGGTGAATCCGCAGAGCTTGCTGAGGGATTGCTAGCTAATCAATGACCTCTAGATCCTATCTTAAAAGTTCAGGTAGGGAGTGATACTGGAAGAATCCTATCATCACCCTCTAGACTCCATAAACATACATATATTTGCTCTAACACACATGTACACATATGCACCCAGACACAAACACACACATACACACATAAACACACACATATACCACACACAAAGAAATACAGACATTACCCCCACACAGACACACATTTACACACACATTCACATAACACACACAAGAGAAGGATCAGGGTTAAATTTTAGCTAATTTTTAAATTTTCTCTTTATTTTCTTCATATAGATGAATAATAAGTTATATTTCTGTCATTCTTGTTTAAATATATTATGGAAATAAACTTGGCAGTTTTCTCCAAAGTCTCTTCATTTCCTTCTCCATAGAAATCCTTCCACTCTCACATCTGAAAACAGATCAAGCGAGAAAGGTCACTGAGCGGCACGCTCTGTGCTTTTTAGAACACAACACATAATTTTCATTAAAAATTTATGATTTCAGCACCAAGCAAACACAATGTGTTTGATGATAAAGTGTTGGTATTTTGTTATAATTCATAATTTAATGGTATCTCTGTGATTATCTTTAATTAAAAATGCTGACTATGTCAATATGTAAAGGTTAGACAGGTTGAAGGTCAATTCATCAAAGGTACTGCCTATCCTGGGAGGACAACATCAGCAGAATTTAAATGCTAGTCCTGTATATGGTATGACCAAAAAAATGTAAGAGGAGTCCAGACATGTGAATATAGTCTGTAGAAATGCTGTATCCTACCTCACTATAATATTTCAGGCCTTTTAAGAAAAGATTATATAATTTACAGAGGGGATCCAATACAACCCACAAGCAAACTTAGAGTCACTGATTACATGAAATAATCAATATAGCATGTTGGGGAGTAAACAAGGTCATAATTTAGGACGTGCCTTTGATTCCAAGAATTACGAATACAGTAAATAATATCAGAATGTCACAATAGGCATTATCAAATAAATTTCTTGAAACTCCTGTAAAATTTTGATGAAGAAAAACTAAAAGTTATAAATATCAATAATTTGACTAACTAGGTTTCTGCCAGATTTCTGAATTTGTATATTAATCAACTCTATAGCCAATGAGTTAATTCGGTGTCATTCTAGAACTATAAGCCCATTGGGTCAACTTCTAACTTCTCACCCCTAAGTCTTCTCAAACTTCAACCTTCCCATTGCTTGAATGTCAGTATGTTCAAACCACATGCAAGACTTAGTACTCCAAAATAAGGTAGTTATGAAGATAGTCCACTTACAATAGCTAGAGTCATTAATGGGATATATACATATAGTTAAATACATTTCAAAGAAGAGTGTAGATTCCCAACCCCACTGTGCACTCTTTGAGGAGAATGGCAGGGGTGCAGAAGAAGCAGGAGCTCCAGGTCTAAGCCCTCAAGGACACTGTCCAGTCCAGTTGAGGATGGAAAATGACTTTCAGAAACATGCAATGAAAAAGGAATTGAGGAATGACACAAGCTCCTCCCACTCCAGCCCAAGCCTTCTCTTTGCCCTTTATATCCCTTTTGGAGTACATCTCTGAAGCTAGAGTGCATCACTCTCTCACACTCTACATGAGAACACTTCAGCTTCCTTGAAACTCACTAAGTAAAGAGAAACTATTCCCCTACTCCCATCAAAACCAGGAAGTTAGGTCCTTGACAGCAACTTCAAAGGCCAGTTTCATTATCTCTCACACCCTCCATCCATTCGTACTGAAGTACAGTTGTATGAGAGACTTTCCCTGGGAAGTCACACACATATACACACACACACCTATTTGTTATGGATAGGTAATGCAGAACAGACCAAAATAATGGTTCCAGAAAAACCCAGCTTGGTGAAACAATGAGTTTTGATTGGAGTTATCAACACAAATGCAGCGGTGGGAGAGAGCAGATGAAATCCTTAGTGAATGTGTATTGTTGACATGATTGAGCACAGCCATGTCCAGGTTCCCAGGGCCTCATACTCATGGGAATGACAAGAACTTTCACAGATTGAATTATATGCATTGGTAAACAATTGACCATCAGATAAAACAGCACTTGCAAAAAGTAGGACCACAGCGTCCTCCTCCACAGTGATTACATAGTCATGGCCACTTAAGACTGCTCCTCTCCACACAGAGACCCTCTACCAAGATTAGCTAAACCACCTCCCCTCTCATATAATAAACATGCTGGTGACCAGACTCTAAGCTCAAGGCCCACCCAGTCTTAACTTTATGTAATTTGTGTCTTTCTTTCTTAATCTCCCCCTCTTTCCTGGTCAAGTTTCCAGGACCCCATTGGACAGGTCACTCCAGAGATGACACTGAGCCACCAACCAGGCAGCGTACACAAGCTACTCTGAAGCCCCCAGCACATATATAGCAGAGGACTGCCTGATCTGGCCTCAGTGGGAGAAAATGTGCCTGATACTTGAGAGACTTGAGGACCCAGAAGGAGGGAGGTTTGAGGGGGGGGGGGCACCTTTCTCGGAGATGGGAGGAAGGAGGAATGGGATGATGAACTGTGGGAGGGAGAACAGGGGAGGGGGCAAAGGCTGGGTTGTAAATAAATTAAAAAAAAAAATTAAAGCAGTTGGATCACTGAAAAACCTGCTCTCAACATGGGTAATTACTCCCAAAAGCTGCCTTGCAGGTAGATTTAGAAATCTGATAATCTCTCTGCAGTTCAATGTTGGGGCAGGGCCTTAGAGTATCCCAAGTTTCTCCTTTCCCAAATGTATTAGCATGTGTTTCTCTCTTGGGGCTCGAAATTCTCCTTCCCTTCCTGGAGAGAGATTTATTTGGGAGTAAGCTGCCATATGAGTAGATTGCAGATCTCAGAGTTTAGTGAATGCAACTTAGAAGGCCTGACACGCAATGATAGAGCTCGTTCATACAGAATAGCCTATTCAGAAATAATATGAAAGAGGGTGATAGAGTGAAAAAAAGATCTGAGGAGAAAGGATCCCTAATGTGACCTAAGAGGGGGGGAAGCACAAAGGAAGCTGGCTGTTTAAAATTGCTTGCTTTTCTCAGAAAATTAACAAACATAGCTGGGCCGTTGACCACTTTCTACAACATTCACAAAGTCCCTAGCTTGACTTTGCTAGTCAGTTACTGCCACTGATTTCTTCTAACATCTTGATTATTGTTGAGAATGAGGTTTGAACCTGACTTCTCCCCTGCCCTGAATACTAACACTAATATAAAGAACTGTAACGCCCATGTCAGTAGTAATACAATAATCGGACTGCTTGTATATCCCGTCACCTTCGTTTCCTCCCTGCAGCCTCCACACACGGACACATCTCAACCCGGATCTCATGTGAGCTGTGCATGCCAGGACCAGCCTCTTGACATACCCAATGACACTTCTCAGTTCCTGTGTCACTGACCTTGCATTTCTTTAGCATCTCTACCACCCCTAATTACAGGAACTACTCCAGTCTCAGGACTCCCTCTCCCTAACCTGGACAATTTCTCAGAGCCGTTTGCAGTCTCCTTTTCTGGGATCCACTGATGCTTCCCAGGTTTCTGTCTGCCACAGAATGTGGGTAGGGAAAGAAAAGGAATAATCGAGTTTATTTCATTCAATCATTATGTCCTTGACAGTGAGTCCCAGATTTGTACCCCAAATCCAAATGATTACTTCACACATCTGCTCTGGGTTCTTAGGTATCTCAAGTTCTATTTCTCAGTACAAATATGTAAATTAACATTTTGCATTATTAGAGCTAAGGGGAAATTGCTTCTCCATTTTCTCTTTTAATTAACATATATGATATAAAGGCTTATAATAAATAACTTTAGTACACCAAGTACTCTGAAAACCTAAAAGAATGAGTGTTATTTTTACATACATAAATTGATAATGATAATAATAATAATAATAATAATAATAATAATAATAATAATAATAATAATACATGTTTTGTAGTTTGGGATTAGTCTTGTGAAGCAACTAACAAGACCTACTTCATACACTGAATAGGGCTCCTAAGATTCATCACCTTCATATTTAGTTTTTATGACTATCAGAAGGAAACTGGGTTTATTGCCCCTAAATGAGTAAGAAAACAGGCACATGAGGCCTCCGCCTCTTAGAATGGCTGGGTAAGATGACATGCCTGCATCCTGTCACTGGGCAACTCCTGACATCATTTTTCAGTGCTGCTTTAGTCCAGTGAACGCTGCACTTCCATCTGCTGCTGTTTTCTGCATTATGACTAATTACACCAGTGCACACCCTACAATGCCATTTGTCCTCGAAGGCAGTTTCTACTACAAGGTCTCCAGGAAGTCTGTGTGCCACAACTCTAGAGAATTTCTGCAGACTGTTTAACCATCCATCAATCCCTGCAAAGTGCACATTTGCAGAGAATGTATTGGTTTTACATGAAGACACCTGGGATTAAAAAAAAAAAAAAGTCAGGTTTAATTTGGATACTGGAAACAATGAAGTGTGTGGTTGTCCTGAGACGTGGTCTGACAGTTCAGCTCCATCTGTCAACCTGTAGGGAGCCCCCTAATGACTTCTGCAAGCCAGCTTCCTTCACTGGCAGAGAGCCAAGTGATGCTTATTTTTGTTTTTTTAAGAATTTTCTCAATGAAAAGCAATGACTTTAAAGAACATCGCAGACCATTGCTTCTAGACTTCATATAGCAATTTTATATTTTTCTGTATGTAACTTAAATAGTCCATTTGCCCCAGAATTCCAGACCCTTCCTTGAGAAATATACATTCAAATACCTATAGCTTACTCCATCAAGTTAAATAAATTATGTGATAAGTTAGAGTCCAGCTATGTTTTAAGGTGGCTGGGACTCTCAGCTTTCCTCTAAAATATTTTCAGAGAGGAGTATTGATCGTGATCTGGTACCTAATTGATGTCAGGGTGTCCCTGGCATAGGTCTGCTGTCACACAGCATTGTGTTTTGTGGCTTCCTAGGAAAAGCACCTTGTCAAAGGCATTTTGCAAAGTCTAGGAGTATCTCACTGGGAAATTGTAAGTATTACATGACATTCCATGTCTGAATAATGGAACATAATTCACAATATATTTTGTGCCCATTTTCAAGTCAGGTTTTATAGTACAGAGAAGGGAAAGTTTGCTTATGTTTTAGGTAGTTTGACTTAAAAAAAATAAATAAAAAGATAAGTAAAAGCTAGCACAGACAAGATTCTCAAAGCAATGACAAACACCACCAGCACCCGGGTATGGTGACATTGACTAGGCCTAATGTTTTGCTCAACAGAAAAAAAAAAAAAAAAAAAAAAACAGCAAGGCACAAACATGTCGATTTAACATTATGCTCTCTCCCCAAATCATTAAGTTTGCTTCAAACATCATGCTCTTTCTCTTTGCTTCATTGGAGTCGCAAGCAGAATTGGCACCATCCCCCTTACCATTGGACACCTATGTCTCATGGAGTTCACAGAACGTGCACAAGCATAGGAACCATGTGCCTCTGCTTCAAAAACTGGAGAAGTGAGGATTAGAAGAGAAATTGGCACAGACCTCCCAAATACTTAGAATAAGCTTGAGAGTTACATTCTTTAAACGAGTAGTTTTTTTTTTTTTAAGATTTATTTGTTTTATTTATATGAGTACACTGTACTGTCTTCAGACACAAGAAAAGAGGTTATCAGATCCTATTACAGATGGTTTTGAGCCACCACGTGGTTGCTGGGAATTGAACTCAGGAATTAAATTGGAAGAACAGTCAGTTCTCTTAACTGATGAGCCATCTCACCAGCCCTAAGAGTTACATTCTTGAAGGCTTTTTTTTTCAATTTAAACAAAAATAATGAAACCAGCATTTACAAAGAAAATCAAGGCATTAGCCAAAGCAGCAAGGTCTCTCAGGAAATAAATCAGAAAGACTTGATAGCTTTTCGGTGAAGCTCGGTATGGATGAATAAGAACAGAGACATCTCATATGTTGATAATATGTGTAAAAATGATTATCGTTATCATGCATATACCTAAGCATATAAACAATGGACATCGATGATCTAATGATTAATTATAAGTTAGGTCTGTTACAGACACAGTTAGATTCCATCAATGTAATTTACCACATTCCCAGATCAAAAGAGAAAAAACATGTTTGGGATTAGTATGTTTTGGAAGTGGCCATCAGCACCACAGAGACAGAGGAAACAGCTACTGTCTTATTTAGAGGAAATAAAATTGCTAAAAGTAGGTAATTTCTGAAAAAATCATTTACCTTGATGTAAACTCTTTCCTATAATAAAAGGACAGCCAATCGCTACTGGCCACTAGTCTATCTTCTTCTCCCATGAAAACAGTGTGTGTCGGTCCAGTTTCACTTTTTCTCAGCTGCTACCTTTATACATGTTTGTTGATGTTTTTACTTTAGACTCAAGATCTCCATGTTATTAAAAGGTCTCTTCCTGGACACTAAATCTAGCCAGGCAATGGTGTCCCCCTTCTCAAACTTATCTCCTCCCTTGCCCCAACTCTAGTCAAGCTCTGTATATCAAGACTAACAACTCCTCCTAATATTTTGTGTCCAATCTTAGGTATCAAGAATTGAGATAGCCTGGCCAGCGGAGTTGCCTGACACCCGCAAGGGCCCACACAGGATTCCCCACGGGATCCTAAGACCTCTAGTGAGTGGAACACAACTTCTGCCAGGAGTCCGGTTCGAACACCAGATATCTGGGTACCTTCCCTGCAAGAAGAGAGCTTTCCTGCAGAGAATACTCTGCCCACTGAAACCAAGGAGAGTGCTACCCTCCCAGGTCTGCTTATAGAGGCTAACAGAGTCACCTGAAGTACAAGCTCTTAACAGAGACAACTATAACAGCTTGCTACAGAGATTACCAGATGGCGAAAGGCAAACGTAAGAATCCTACTAACAGAAATCAAGACCACTCACCATCATCAGAACGCAGCACTCCCACCCCACCTAGTCCTGGGCACCCCAACACAACCGAAAATCTAGACCCAGATTTAAAAGCATTTTTCATGATGATGATAGAGGACATCAAGAAGGACTTTCATAAGTCACTTAAAGAATTACAGGAGAGCACTGCTAAAGAGTTACAGGCCCTTAAAGAAAAGCAGGAAAACACAGCCAAACAGGTAGAAGTCCTTAAAGAAAAACAGGAAAACACATCCAAACAGGTAATGGAAATGAACAAAACCATACTAGAACTAAAAAGGGAAGTAGACACAGTAAAGAAAACCCAAAGCGAGGCAACGCTGGAGATAGAAACCCTAGGAAAGAGATCTGGAACCATAGATGCGAGCATCAGCAACAGAATACAAGAAATGGAAGAGAGAATCTCAGGTGCAGAAGATTCCATAGAGAACATCGACACAACAGTCAAAGAAAATACAAAATGCAAAAGGATCCTAACTCAAAACATCCAGGAAATCCAGGACACAATGAGAAGACCAACCTACGCATAATAGGAGTGGATGATAATGAAGATTTTCAACTCAAAGGACCAGCAAACATCTTCAACAAAATAATTGAAGAAAACTTTCCAAACATAAAGAAAGAGATGCCCATGATCATACAAGAAGCCTACAGAACTCCAAATAGACTGGACCAGAAAAGAAATTCCTCCCAACACATAATAATCAGAACAACAAATGCATTAAAGGAAGATAGAATATTAAAAGCAGTAAGGGAGAAAGGTCAAGTAACATATAAAGGAAGGCCTATCAGAATTACACCAGACTTTTCACCAGAGACTATGAAAGCCAGAAGAGCCTGGACAGATGTTATACAGACACTAAGAGAACACAAATGCCAGCCCAGGCTACTATACCCGGCCAAACTCTCAATTACCATAGATGGAGAAACCAAAGTATTCCACGACAAAACCAAATTCACACAATATCTTTCCACGAATCCAGCCCTTCAAAGGATAATAACAGAAAAGAAGCAATACAAGGACGGAAATCACGCCCTAGAACAAACAAGAAAGTAATCCCTCAACAAACCAAAAAGAAGACAGCCACAAGAACAGAATGCCAAATCTAACAACAAAAATAAAAGGAAGCAACAATTACTTTTCCTTAATATCTCTTAATATCAATGGACTCAATTCCCCAATAAAAAGACATAGACTAACAGACTGGCTACACAAACAGGACCCAACATTCTGCTGCTTACAGGAAACCCATCTCAGGGAAAAAGACAGACACTACCTCAGAGTGAAAGGCTGGAAAACAATTTTCCAAGCAAATGGTCTGAAGAAACAAGCTGGAGTAGCCATTCTAATATCGGATAAAATCGACTTCCAACCCAAAGTTATCAAAAAAGACAAGGAGGGACACTTCATACTCATCAAAGGTAAAATCCTCCAAGAGGAACTCTCAATTCTGAATATCTACGCTCCAAATGCAAGGGCAGCCACATTCATTAAAGACACTTTAGTAAAGCTCAAAGCACACATTGCACCTCACACAATAATAGTGGGAGACTTCAACACACCACTTTCATCAAGGGACAGATCGTGGAAACAGAAACTAAACAGGGACACAGTGAAACTAACAGAAGTTATGAAACAAATGGACCTGACAGATATCTACAGAACATTTTATCCTAAAACAAAAGGATATACCTTCTTCTCAGCACCTCACGGGACCTTCTCCAAAATTGACCATATAATTGGTCACGAAACAGGCCTCAACAGATACAAAAATATTGAAATTGTCCCATGTATCCTATCAGACCACCATGGCCTAAGACTGATCTTCAATAACAACATAAATAATGGAAAGCCAACATTCACGTGGAAACTGAACAACACTCTTCTCAATGATACCTTGGTCAAGGAAGGAATAAAGAAAGAAATTAAAGACTTTTTAGAGTTTAATGAAAATGAAGCCACAACGTACCCAAACATTTGGGACACAATGAAAGCATTTCTAAGAGGGAAACTCATAGCTCTGAGTGCCTCCAAGAAGAAACGGGAGAGAGCACATACTAGCAGCTTGACAACACATCTAAAAGCTCTAGAAAAAAAGGAAGCAAATTCACCCAAGAGGAGTAGACGGCAGGAAATAATCAAACTCAGGTGTGAAATCAACCAAGTGGAAACAAGAAGAACTATTCAAAGAATTAACCAAACGAGGAGTTGGTTCTTTGAGAAAATCAACAAGATAGATAAACCCTTAGCTAGACTTACTAAAGAGCACAGGGACAGAATCCTAATTAACAAAATCAGAAATGAAAAGGGAGACATAACAACAGATCCTGAAGAAATCCAAAACACCATCAGATCCTTCTACAAAAGGTTATACTCAACAAAACTGGAAAACCTGGACGAAATGGACAAATTTCTGGACAGATACCAGGTACCAAAGTTGAGTCAGGATCAAGTTGACCATCTAAACAGTCCCATATCACCTAAAGAAATAGAAGCAGTTATTAATAGTCTCCCAGCCAAAAAAAGCCCAGGACCAGACGGGTTTAGTGCAGAGTTCTATCAGACCTTCAAAGAAGATCTAATTCCAGTTCTGCACAAACTATTTCACAAAATAGAAGTAGAAGGTACTCTACCCAACTCATTTTATGAAGCCACTATTACTCTGATACCTAAACCACAGAAAGATTCAACAAAGATAGAGAACTTCAGACCAATTTCTCTTATGAATATCGATGCAAAAATCCTCAATAAAATTCTTGCTAACCGAATCCAAGAACATATTAAGCAATCATCCATCCTGACCAAGTATGTTTTATTCCAGGAATACAGGGATGGTTTAATATACGAAAATCCATCAATGTAATCCATTATATAAACAAACTCAAAGACAAAAACCACATGATCATCTCGTTAGATGCAGAAAAAGCATTTGACAAGATTCAACACCCATTCATGATAAAAGTTTTGGAAAGATCAGGAATTCAAGGCCCATACCTAAACATGATAAAAGCAATCTACAGCAAACCAGTAGCCAACATCAAAGTAAATGGAGAGAAGCTGGAAGCAATCCCACTAAAATCAGGGACTAGACAAGGCTGCCCACTTTCTCCCTACCTTTTCAACATAGTACTTGAAGTATTAGCCAGAGCAATTCGACAACAAAAGGAGATCAAGGAGATACAAATTGGAAAAGAGGAAGTCAAAATATCACTCTTTGCAGATGATATGATAGTATATATAAGTGACCCTAAAAATTCTACCAGAGAACTCCTAAACCTGATAAACAGCTTCGGTGAAGTAGCTGGATATAAAATTAACTCAAACAAGTCAATGGCCTTTCTCTACACAAAGAATAAACAGGCTGAGAAGGAAATTAGGGAAACAACACCCTTCTCAATAGTCACAAATAGTATAAAATATCTTGGCGTAACTCTAACTAAGGAGGTGAAAGATCTGTATGATAAAAACTTCAAATCTCTGAAGAAAGAAATTAAAGAAGATCTCAGAAGATGGAAAGATCTCCCATGCTCATGGATTGGCAGGATCAACATTGTAAAAATGGCTATCTTGCCAAAAGCAATCTACAGATTCAATGCAATCCCCATCAAAATTCCAACTCAATTCTTCAAGGAATTGGAAGGAGCAATTTGCAAATTCATCTGGAATAACAAAAAACCTAGGATAGCAAAAACTCTTCTCAAGGATAAAAGAACCTCTGATGGAATCACAATGCCTGACCTAAAGCTTTACTACAGAGCAATTGTGATGAAAACTGCATGGTACTGGTATAGAAACAGACAAGTAGACCAATGGAATAGAATTGAAGACCCAGAAATGAACCCACACACCTATGGTCACTTGATCTTCGACAAGGGAGCTAAAACCATCCAGTGGAAGAAAGACAGCATTTTCAAAAATTGGTGCTGGCACAACTGGTTGTTATCATGTAGAAGAATGTGAATCGATCCATACTTATCTCCTTGTACTAAGGTCAAATCTAAGTGGATCAAAGAACTTCACATAAAACCAGAGACACTGAAACTTATAGAGGAGAAAGTGGGGAAAAGCCTTGAAGATATGGGCACAGGGGAAAAATTCCTGAACAGAACAGCAATGGCATGTGCTGTAAGATCGAGAATTGACAAATGGGACCTAATGAAACTCCAAAGTTTCTGCAAGGCAAAAGACACCATCAACAAGACAAAAAGGCCACCAACAGATTGGGAAAGGATCTTTACCTATCCTAAATCAGATAGGGGGCTAATATCCAACATATATAAAGAACTCAAGAAGGTGGACCTCAGAAAATCGAACAACCCCATTAAAAAATGGGGCTCACAACTGAACAAAGAATTCTCACCTGAGGAATACCGAATGGCAGAGAAGCACCTGAAAAATGTTCAACATCCTTAATCATCAGGGAAATGCAAATCAAAACAACCCTGAGATTCCACCTCACACCAGTCAGAATGGCTAAGATCAAAAATTCAGTTGACAGCAGATGCTGGCGTGGATGTGGAGAAAGAGGAACACTCCTCCATTGTTGGTGGGATTGCAGGCTTGTACAACCACTCTGGAAATCAGTCTGGCGGTTCCTTAGAAAATTGGACATAGTACTACCGGAGGATCCAGCAATACCTCTCCTGGGCATTTATCCAGAAGATGCCCCAACTGGTAAGAAGGACACATGCTCCACTATGTTCATAGCAGCCTTATTTATAATAGCCAGAAGCTGGAAAGAACCCAGATGCCCCTCAACAGAGGAATGGATACAGAAAATGTGGTACATCTACACAATGGAGTACTACTCAGCTATTAAAAAGAATGAATTTATGAAATTCCTAGCCAAATGGATGGACCTGGAGGGCATCATCCTGAGTGAGGTAACACATTCACAAAGGAACTCACACAATATGTACTCACTGATAAGTGGATATTAGCCCCAAACCTAGGATTCCCAAGATATAAGGTACAATTTGCTAAACACATGAAACTCAAGAAGAATGAAGACTGAAGTGTGGACACTATGCCCCTCCTTAGAATTGGGAACAAAACACCCATGGAAGGAGTTACAGAGACAAAGTTTGGAGCTGAGATGAAAGGATGGACCATGTAGAGACTGCCATATCCAGGGATCCACCCCATAATCAGCATCCAAATGCTGACACCATTGCATACCCTAGCAAGATTTTATTGAAAGGACCCAGATGTAGCTGTCTCTTGTGAGACTATGCCGGGGCCTAGCAAACACAGAAGTGGATGCTCACAGTCAGCTAATGGATGGATCACAGGGCTCCCAATGGAGGAGCTAGAGAAAGAACCCAAGGAGCTAAAGGGATCTGCAACCCTATAGGTGGAACAACATTATGAACTAACCAGTACCCCGGAGCTCTTGACTCTAGCTGCATATGTAACAAAAGATGGCCTAATCGGCCATCACTGGAAAGAGAGGCCCATTGGACACGTAAACTTTGTATGCCCCAGTACAGGGGAACGCCAGGGCCAAAAAGGGGGAGTGGGTGGGTAGGGGAGTGGGGGTGGGGGGGTATGGGGGACTTTTGGTATAGCATTGGAAATGTAAATGAGCTAAATACCTAATAAAAACTGGAAAAAAAAAGAATTGAGATAAAGGGGGCAATTTCTTAGTATGATAAAAATAAATTAATAAATAATTATTTCAGCAAGTAGACTATCCACTGTAATCCTCCTAGGGCAATGATTCTCAATCTTCCTAATACGTCATCACTTTAATACAGTTCTTCATGTTGTCGTGTCCCCCAACCATACACTGATTTCTTTTTTTTTAATTAGGTATTTTCCTTGTTTACAGTTTCAATGCTATCCCAAAGGTCCCCCATACCCACCCCCCCCAACCCACTAACCACCCACTCCCCCTTTTTGGCCCTGGCGTTCCCCTGTACTGGGGCATATAAAGTCTGCAAGTCCAATGGGCCTCTCTTTGCAGTGATGGCCGACTAGGCCATCCTTTGATACATATGCAGCTAGAGACAAGAGCTCCAGGGTACTGGTTAGTTCATATTGTTGTTCCACCTATAGGGTTGCAGTTCCCTTTAGCTCCTTGGGTAATTTCTCTAGCTCCTCCATTGGGGGCCATGTGACCCATCCAATAGCTGACTGTGATCATCCACCTCTGTGTTTGCCAGGCCCCGGCATAGTCTCACAAGAGAGAGCTATATCTGGGTCCCTTCAGCAAAATCTTGCTAGGGTATGCAGTGGTGTCAGCATTTGGAAGCTGATTATGGGATGAATCCCTGCATATGGCAATCACTAGATGGTCCATCCTTTCGTCTCAGCTCCAAATTTTGTCTCTGTAACTCCTTCCACGGGTGTTTTGTTCCCATTTCTAAGAAAAGGTTCTTTACTACTTCATAACTGTAATTTCTATACTTTTCTATACCCATTAAGCTGTTTGCAGGCTGTGCAGTGTGCTCCCGGTCCCCAGTATATGTGAGCTATTGCCCATACTGAGGTGGGCTTTGGTGATGCAGCTGTCTTTGAGTCATGTCTACTCCTGGTAGTAACTCTTCATCCATACTTTTGTAGGTAATCCCAGTAAAACATATTGCTTTACCAAGTTGGACTTTGGTGGTTTATAGTTAGGTCCAATTCTTCCTCCCAGCCCCATGCTCCCAGAAAAAAGATTCAGACTAAAAATATATTTAAAATACCTTGGTTATATAGCTCTTCTCTAACTAGATATAACTTGAAACATCCCACTTACTTTAACTTACTTTCTGCCACATGGCTATTACCTGTGCTCAGGTACCATGTGTCCATCTCCTCACATCTTCCCTAAGCAGATTCCCCCACCTGGCTCAATCCCAGAATTCCTTCTCCTCCTGGATATCCCATCTCCCTTTTCCTGCCTAAGCCATAGGTCATAGACTTTTTTAATTGACAGGTGATACATCCATACAATTCATAAGATGTTCTCTTCATGGGTGCTATCTGTCATGATCTCCTTATGAATAGATATGTATGCTATGTTTCTCCAAAAAAAGTCTTGTCACAAAACATGAAGGCCTTGTAGTGCATAATAGCACAATAGCAGGAGTATATATATGGAAGAGACCAATTCACAAGACAAGAGGCAAAACAGATCCAAGGAATAGACTTACTCTTTATAATAACTTACTCATAGAGGAACTAATGAAGTTCCTATGAGAAGTACATAAATATTTAGTGAATAGAACAGCCCTAAAAAGCTTAATACCGTACATTTGTTTGTTTACTCATTTATTGTGTGTGTGCATGTATATATACTTGCCAGAGTACATATATGTATGTCAGAGAACAATTTGCAATATTCAGTTCTTTCCTTCCTCTCTGTGGTTTCAGGCATCAAACTCAGGTTGTCAGACTTGCCATGAATTACCTCTTCCTGTTGAGCCCTCTTGCTAGTCCTACCTCCCACTTTCTGTTGGTTCTGCCACCTGTACAATGATACAGTGGTTACCAAACTTCTAGAACATGAACCATTGGAGGACTGCTTAACCCATATCCAGAGACCAGCACTGTATTATAGTGTTTTTTTTTTCTGTTCTGTCTCTGGCTAGACTAGAAATTGTCTTTTATCTCTATTAGTCAATAGTTGACATTAGCAAGCACTCCACAATTGCCACATTAGGAAAAGAAAAAAAAAGGCCATAAGGAAGAGTAAATGAAGGATTAGAGAATGAAGAAAGAAATAGGGATGAGAAGAAGAAAATCCATTTTGATACCTGTATTGGCTAGTTTTGTGTCAACTTGACACAGCTGGAGTTATCACAGAGAAAGGAGCTTCAGTTGAGGAAATGCCTCCATGAGATCCAACTGTAAGGCATTTTCTCAATTATTGATCAAGGGGGAAATGCCTCTTTTGGGTGGGACCATCTCTGCACTGGTAGTCTTGGGTTCTATAAGAGAGCAGGCTGAGCAAGCCAGGGGAAGCAAGCCAGTAAAGAACATTCCTCCATGGCCTCTGCATCAGCTCCTGCTCCTTGACCTCCTTGAGTTCCAGTCCTGACTTCCTTTGATGATGAACAGCAGTATGGAAGTTTTAAGCTGAATAAACCCTTTCCTCCCCAATTTGCTTCTTAGTCATGATGTTTGTGCAGGAATAGACACCCTGACTAAGACAATACCTGATGGCTTTAAGTCCTTGATCAGCTTATCATCTTATCTGGCTCCTCTGGGAAGCAGATGCTGTGTTGAAGTCTGAAAGCATGAAGGTTTTGCATATGCCATCATGAGTACACTGGAGATGGAAAGAAAGGGAAGACAAGAAATAAGATAAAAAATTGTATTATCAAAAGAGCAGTCATGATACACTATGGAATTGGGCTAATGGGAAATTCTCCTGATCTGTAGAGAGACACCAGTCAGTCAAGGGTTAAAGGAACTGAAGAATATTTGCCTCCAACCACTGGTTAGCTGCTACTCAGGGAGCATTCGCTTTCCTTCTACTGTGCTGAGAACCTGGATATTGACAGTCAAGATGGAACAGATAAGATGGTAAGAAGAGTACAGCAGATGTGTATGAAACATTGACAACATTTGCTATACTCTATTGACCAAAGCAATTTCATAAATGCCAAAAGAGGATGGGTTGGAGTATAAAAATTTGTCATGTTCCTGTTGCCTCAATTATGAAGCTTTAGGCTTTGGAGATAGAAAAAAATGTGTAGTGGTAAATATCAGTCTGAGGAAATTTTAAAGGGACTCACCATTAGGAAAGAATTACATCTGAGCCTCCTCTGCACTATCAAGTTTCCTCAGAGACAGTCAATTGCCCGGACTCAATCACCTTGAAATGAGAATGGGAAATAGACTAAAGAAAAAGAATGGCTTTATGGCCAAGTGAGAGGTCAGGAGAGGTGGAAGATCATTCCCCAGCTCTACAGCCACCTCAAAGAGCCAATAATTAAAATACAATCAGCCTCCTGCAGCATCTACTTTCAAAGGGCTCATCAAGGTGATCGTAAAGTAACTAGAGAAAGTGCTCTCTTGACAGCTCTTAAAATGAAAACGCGTCCCTCTAAATTCTTTAACTGAGACATATTAGGATGTCACTGTTGATAAGCTATTATTTTTTTCTGCTAATGTACTTGTTTTAACTGCCAAATATGAACAAAATGAATACATTTATAAGTAAACTTTCATTTTGATTAGTTCCTATCATTTCTCATTCCACTGTAAGTATCACTTCTATGTGCTTTTACAAGCATCATCATCATAAGTGATGCAATAAAATGCCCTTGACCTTACATTTTAAAAATGTGTGTCTTAAGTAAGGAGATGTCATGAGTACATAGAAAGAATAAAGCTACATTTTATCTTCTGTGATGATATGCTTAAATGATAATACTGTATATATCCTTTTATTTTTTAATGGTTATAACATTTAAATTGTATGCATTTTTAATTGACCAAAATGATAGATAGATAGATAGATAGATAGATAGATAGATAGATAGATAGAATAAAAAACATTTGCCCATCAACTTACATGCTTACCTTTTGATGAGAACATTTAAAATATATTTATTTTAACAATTTTAAAGTATACAATACATTATAATACATAAATATTACATGTAACTGCCATGTGTCTTAGTCAGGGTTTCTATTCCTGCACAAACATCATGACCAAGAAGCAAGTTGGGGAGTAAAGGGTTTATTCAGCTTACACTTCCATACTGCTGTTCATCACCAAAGGAAGTCAGGACTGGAATTCAAGCAGGTCAGGAGGCAGGAGCTGATGCAGAAGTCATGGAGGAATGCTGCTTACTGGCTTGCTTCCCCTGCTTGCTCAGCTTGCTTTCTTATAAAACCCAAGACAAAAAAGAAAAAAGAAAAGAAAAGAAAGAGAGAGAGAGAGAGGAAGAAAGGAAGGAAGGAAGGAAGGAAGGAAGGAAGGAAGGAAGAAAGAAAGAAAGAAAGAAAAAGAAAAAGAAGAAAAGAAAAGCCCAAGACTACCAGCCATGGAGGAATGCTGCTTACTGGCTTGCTTCCCCTGCTTGCTCAGCTTGCTTTCTTATAAAACCCAAGACAAAAAAAAAAAAAAAAAAGAAAAAGAAAAAAAAAGAAAGAGAGAGAGAGAGAGAGAGAGAGAGAGAGAGAGAGAGAGAAAGAAAGAAAGAAAGAAAGAAAGAAAGAAAGAAAGAAAGAAAGAAAGAAAGAAAGAAAGAGAAAGAAAGAAAGAAAAAAAGAAAAGCCCAAGACTACCAGCCCAGGGATGGCATCCTCCCACATTTGATCACTAATTGAAAAAATACCTTACAGCTGGATCTCATGGAGACATTTCCTCAAGGGAGGCTCCTTTCTCTGTGATAACTCCAGCTTGTGTCAATTTGACACACAAAACCAACCAATACACCATGCTACATGATAGAGCCCTAAAATCACTCTACAACTTGACTTAGAGTACTCTTTCTGCCATCCCACTCCAGACACATAAATTTTACAGATTCTATCCATATATTAATGGATATTATATTTTATGCATCTTTCCCTGAGTGTGATATTCCCCAAGCTATAACCTACACTTATGAACTGGACAGCACAGTAGCTACCAGAGGTTGGGTTTTGAGGTAGTCAGCACAAACAGCAAATGGCCGGACAACATCATAAAATGCATGCATCAAAGAGTTGAAAGATGGCTCTTCTCCTGTAGAGGACCCTGTTTCTGTTCCCTGCACCAACATATGGTAGCTCAAAACTGCCTATGAACCCAGCTCCAAGAGATCCAAGACCCACTTCTGGCCTTTGCAGACACATAGTTTGTTTTATTTACATACATGCATTCAAGGATATTCACACATAAAAAACATATTTTTGTAAAGTTAAAATGTTTAAAGTATGCTTCAGGATGATTTATATTGGTCTCAGAGGAAAATACTAAGAAAGGGAGAGAGAGGGAGAGAGAGAAAGAGAGAGAGAGAGAGAGAGAGAGAGAGAGAGAGAGAGAGAGAGAGAGAGCCCAGATAGCATAGTGAAACAAGTGGCTGTCGAGAATGAAGAGGGGCTATTAAGTTGATGCTGAGAAGGTAGAAATGTTGGGTTTTACCTGTAGATTAGAAGTTATGAGTTAGCAATAAAGGAAAAGTAGGCAGTTGAGCCTAATATCAAGTTACTTAAAACATATTAAATTCTGAGGTATGATTCTATTAATAGAAAAAGCAAAATGGCATACAGTTAAAAAGAAGTGAGTTGATCTTGGGACACAAAAGCACTACTAATCTCTGAAATTTGGAAGGGGGTGAGCAGGAAAGAAAATATATGTAGAAACCAAAGCTCCTATAACTTGGAGATTTCCAACCACAATGAGGTTTTATTATTATTATTATTATTATTATTGAAAAAAACTGACAGTATTTTAAATACAATTTTTATTACTTACAAAGAATTATGAAGAATGCCCCTCATCCAACAAAATTTGACTTTACTGATTTCTGCCCCCCTCTCAATCCCCATCTCCCAGTGTGTGCCTTTTACCTCAGCATCCTTCTTTCTGCTTTCACTTCTCATGCGACCTTCTGACAGCCCACTCCCTTCTTTACACCCCTTGTTTATCTTTTGAGACCTCCTATGTGATTTCCAATTAAATAGTCATTTTTACCCAAGTACTAACTTCCTGGTTCTCCTCTTAGATCAAGCCACAACTTCAAGTGCTAACAAAAATAATATAACAAATTGTCAAATGTCATCAGGTAAAGGAAATGCAAGTCTTAACAAGGCATGAAATAACGGGAAACTCTTTGCTCAGCAACTGTTGACCAAACTCCACTGTGGGTCAGGATCTGCACAGCATGCTATAGAAACACAGACTAATAAGGCTTACTCTTCCATCCAAAGAGCATTCACACATTTTTGTCCTCCAGGTAATTTAAATGTTAAGGAATAATAATGCTGTTATGGAAATCTGCCAAAACTTCGAGGTGTAAGAATACAGTGTTTAGAGAAACAAAACCTAAATCAAAATGGGGTATCAATTTTTCTTTTTTTAGGGCTTGTTTTTAGGACAATGCAATAGTAACATAATGTTTTTGAGCATCCTATCACTGATCTACAGTAGTTTCTAATACTGATATGCAGGAATCCTTCCCTTCCAGCAGTGACAATGTCTGTTCTGGGTAGTAATTGAAGTCTGAGTCTTTGGAATATTGTTATTAATTAATAACTTTGGAATATTATTTTCTTGATTAAGTGACACTTACCAACCATGATGCTGCCTTCCTACAGAACCAGAGCTTCAAAAGCTGAAGCAGGGAGATTGAGGATTTGAGGCCAGCCTAAGACAGCAAATCCTTATCTCAAAAATAAATGAATCTATATAGCTTCTGCATAGCTGAGAATATGATCCATGCAGGCTAGAAATGGACATCTGTTTCCCAGCTGACTAAAGAAACACCTCATCAAACCTCCAAGGCAGAAGCTAGAGTGATAGCATGCCCTAGGTGCAACTGCACAGAGATTGGCTGGTGCCGCCATAAGAGCTATAAACAGAGTGTTTGAAAGTGTTTGGGAATAGAAGTAGACACAGAAGCCTTGAGTAGTCACTGTCTTCTCATGAGGTCTGCTCCCTGGTGGTAAACGAACAGACATTACATTCTTCAAACAGAGATGGCAAAGAGGGCCACAGTCAAGAAGCTGAATGGTTATAAACAGCCACTGTAATCATGTCTGACAGTGCCCTGAGCTCTGTCATTCCCACTGATAGGCAGAAACACCACACTTTCCAGATCTTTACTGGTGGTTCTGACAAAAGTAGGGGTAAAATGGTGACCAAAAGTTGTAAGTCTAAAAGTTTCCCAAGTCTGGTGATTTCTTATAGCTGATGAATATGCAATCCCTTTATGAGGGATGCAGAATGCTGAACCTCATAGATACTCCTTTGTTAGAATTTCATGATCTGGTCAAGGATAAGCCCGTGTCACTGGGGAGGGAGTAGACAGCCAGCCTTGCTGCCCATAATTAACCCTAAGAGTGGGAAATGATTGAATGATCATTCTACTAACAGAAAAATAAAGGATGAGTCAGTGACAGACCAGACAAAGGAGACTAACTCAGAGGGAAATTATTACTGCAATTTCCATTTTAATTCTGCTGCACTATTAGTTAGGAAAACTCTATAGATCCTTTACGAATATTAACTCAGATCTTCAGAGTTGTCAGTGAAATGCACTGACTTTATTTTTAATTCCTTATGACTTTATTTTTAGTTCCTCATTGTTTCAGGATCCCCAAAGGTAAATGTAAAGAAAACGGCCTCTTCTATGCCTTGTACAGTGACCGTAGAGAACCAAGGTTCCATCTTATGCTCAGTTCACATTTAAATGACAGCATGGTCAGTACCCTGTTCTGGTTGTGACATTTGTTTAAGTTTAATTGCTGCACAATTAGAAAGCTATCTTACTCTATTAAATACAGGCATTAATTTTAAAAAGAAATGAAATGTCTATATCTCATGTTCTTTAAATACCAGTTAGGAGAAATTCACACTAAAACTAAAAGAGATTCACATTTTTTAAATATAAAAATGTCCCTTTGAGGAGAGATAGTTAACCTTTCCTGAGATCTTGCAAAGTATTAAGCACTGCCTGACATACTGTATGGAAATGGCAACATTTCATTCTTGCTGTGTCCTACAAAGCTTTAAAATGGGAACGCAGATATATGGGCACTGCTAGAGATGTGGAGTGGAGTCCTAAACAAACTCAACTTTATCTGTTCCTCACCTGCCTACCCATACTCTACCCTCACAGGTGGGTATTCCCTACCCTATGAGTTCTGTGACCCTGACACCCTAGAAGAGAGTATAATATAAAGGGCATTTAAAACATTGTATCTTTGAGACAGAGTAGAGAAAAAAGTACATCCTAAAACCTTTGTGTTTATTACACTCAACTAAACAGAGGTGTTTTGTACATCTTTCTGTCATACCTAATTTCTGTTATTCATAGGAAAACCCAAAGAAAACAAGAGGAATGTAGTAGATGTGTTTTTACAAACACAGTTGATTTAAAAAAAATGCTTCTGTGTGGATTGTAAAGTTTATGAAGACTAAAGGGAATACAGTTCCCTACTGGAGGCTAAGTCAGAAGCACTTTTCATAAGCAACAGGAATCACAGTGTGTTGCTTTAAGCAAAACAAGAAGTATGGAATAAGAACAAGAACACATTGGACAGGCTGAATTTCAAAAACCTAAAATCAGTAAAGCTCTAGTTACTGGTAGCCAGTGGTAGACTATAGTGCATGAGTCTTCAGTGTTGCTAACCATTGGGAAAATTAAATTCGATATCCCAAGGACAGATCATTTCACACCCTTGAGATGGCCATTGTAAAAAAGATTGGTAGTAATGAACATGACAAAGTGCGAAGGGGGAAGTTTATGAGGCCTCAATCCTATACAAAGAACCATAGGTAACTAAGGAGTGCTGAGTGTGGGAGGAATGCTCTTGCCCAGGAAAGACCACACCAATTGGTACCCAATACCTTTGGTCAACTCAGAAAACACAGATATGAGTAAGAATCTCAGGAAAGGTTAAATACACACACACACACAAACATATGTATATATATATATATATATGTATATATATATATATATGTACATATATATGTATGTATATATACATATATATACACATACATACATACATACATATACATTTAGCCGCAGTTAATAAAAAAAGAGGTCATGAATCTAAAAAAAAAAAAACAAAACAAAACAAAAAGACTACAGGATTACAGGATTGGGGGATGTTGAGTTGAGGAAAGAGAGAGCAGCAATGATGATATGATAATTATATTAGAATTTCAAAAATTAAAAGGAAAAAAGAGCTTACTGTTGTTATTTGAAACCCTATACCTTGTTTGTAGAAATGATAATGACAGGGCCACTGTGGAAAGCGAATCATTGGACTCACAAAACTCCAGACACAGAAATAGCATATAACTCAGCAATTCCACTTTTGGGTAGACTGGAAGACAGACAGCAGTGACTTAAGTAGGTGTTTGCTTACTGAAGTTCATAGGACCATTATTTATAGTAGCTAGACAATAGGAAGAAATGGGCAAAATGCAGTATGTATGTATATATACATATATTTATATATACATACTGAAGTATCATTCAACCTTTAAAAGTATTAAAATTCTGAGGCTGGAGATGGCTAAGCAGTTAATAGCATTGGCTACCTGCCAAAAACTAGCCTTTGCTTGAAGAGAGGTTTCTGAGCAAGGGGTGTCTGGGAGCCTTTGAGACAACCTTCATGCATTTCCAAAATATCTCTGGATTCTTATCTCATGCAGATCAAAAGTCCAGTCTTTTATCTACATATTAATTTAGTCATTTCCCCAGGTTACCTTTCAATTATTCCATGAATCAGCATTCTACTCCAGCCCCTTGATTCTTAGAAATAGACAGTAAGCACATTTTCTTTAACATTGCAAAAGAATTGAAAGATATGCGTGCCTTTGTTAAGCACAGACAATAAGCTAGATGGAATCCCATGCTGAGGTTACCTTTCCTAAGATGCCTGGGCCTGGATCTAAACTCCCTCTGTCTCAGGCTAACCTTGAACTCAGGAATCTGCCTGCCTTTGTAATCATAAACAAAAACTGAGCTGGGTAGGATCTTGCCCTGTGATAACCACTCCTTAAATCTTTTTACCTCCTTCCTTAGTATCTTTCTAACAAGTTGGCTCATAGTGCAGCTACCTCTGATCCTTTAGATCTGAAGAACTCCTTATACAATTCATATTGTGTCCTTATATTTTGCATAGTAGGAAAATTATATATTTTTTTGAACTCTTGTTTTCAGAGTTCTTTCCTACAGCCTTAAGGACTGTCCTGAAGGTCACAGCTTTCTACCATTTTGGTGTGACATTAGACACTCCCTCAATTCCTAGACTCAAGCTTTTTCTAATTGCCATGAACTCATTAACCTTGGCAGGGAAAATCTTCCCCCAATAACTTTGGCAGAAAGAGTAATTCCAGAAGAAGGAACATGAAGTAAAATTTGTATATTTTTATACAAATAAGACTTACACTCACAACAACCATCAACATTCATAGAGGCACATGTCCTGATGGCTCTGTTCTTGAGGCAGAAACCATAACACATGGTTCTTGCCATGCTCAAGCCAGACTCAGCAGCTACCCTTCCTGAAGATCTCTGATCAATCCTCAGCCTGTACATGGTAGCTCATAAGCATTTATAATTCCAGTTCTAGGGGTTCAGAACCCTCTTCTGGCATCTAGTAGGCAGAAGTATATCTCTATGGTCAGGCTCCTGGTTCTACACACTCTTTTCTTCCTAGTCTGTTACAGTGTTAGGCACCTCTGCCACATGTTTCTGCCATGGTGATCTATTCTACAATACTTCTTCTTACCACCATGATGGACTATGTTATCTAAAAGTGTGAACCAAACAAACGTGCCCTTAAGTTGTTTCTGTCACACATTAGGTCACAGTGATATAAAAAAAATAACTAATGATCTTTCTCATAAGAACTTTAATAATAGAACATAACCATTGTGCCAGAAAGAATTCAGTATTCACCCCCTCCAATACACAACCACACGCACAGAGAGAGAGAGAGAGAGAGAGAGAGAGAGAGAGAGAGAGAGAGAGAGAGAGAGAAATACAAGGTTAAGAAATGCATCCAGAATTTATGAGATAAGAAGAAACATTTCTCTCAAAGAAGGATGGCTCATGGCCCTCCAGAATCAGACAACAGGAATTTCATCTCATGGCCCTCAAGCATCAGACAACAGGAATTTTCATAGTTCTTCATGGTCCATTTAAATTTGACTATATTAGTCTATATATCAGTGGCATTGAATTGTTAAAACTATGTCAACAATATCTAGGAATATCTTAGGTCAATAGATACTTTGGATGATAGCCTAAGAGTTGATTTAAAAGCTTTAAACATTAGTGCATTTTTCTAACATTTTCATGCTCAGTTCTCAAACATGTTAAGCAACAAGGATCTACTTTTTTTGTGTTTCAGTACTCAATGAAAAAAAAATCCTCCAAAAGACAGAAGTGTTTTTCTATTCCTTTCTCTCAGCCAACCTAACAGTCTCTAACCTACATGGACAGCTTTCAGAATGGCTATGAATGCCAAAATAGAAAATATGGAAACTAAACAAAAACATGTGGAAATGAAGGAAAGATAGTTAATAAGAAGAACCCTGCAGTTGAGATCACAATGTCAGTGTTTGTGCCCAGTGAACAGCAACCACATCAACTAGTTAGGCCAGGTCATACTGACCCGGTATTTCAGGCGTTTCTAAACCTCCTTCTAACTCAGAATGAAACCACTTGCTAGGATGAGGCTAATCAATTAGGGGTATTTAGTTATGTCTCAGTTTTACCTTCTAAATTTGAAGTTTCTAGAGAACGTTGTCATGTTAGCCAAAAGAAAATGAACCTGGAAAAGGATAAAAGATGTATGAAACACTGTTCCCTCTCACTTGAAACTATACACAAAATGGAAACTGAACAAACATTCATGAAATTATATTGGGTCAGCCATGCAGTTAATATATGATTTGACTCATTTTGGATATACTACTTTATTTTTAGAACTAATAGAGTCTCTTACACTTCAGTTAATGCTCCTAGGAAAATAAAATTATGAAAATCAAAATCTAACTATTCATTGTTATATCATTGCACTAAAATTTCCACAAAATAATGCTTTTTTAACAGTAAAGAATTCAGTGCCAGCAATATGGCTGAGTTGGTAAACACACTTGGTACCTTATTTGATAACCTAAACTAGATCTCTAGAACCCGCAGGATAGGAGGAGAGAACAAACTCCCATAGCTGTTTTCTGATCTCACCACATGTGCCTTCAACACAATCATGCATGCACATTCACACAACACAAATGTTTTTTTTAAATGTATCTTTAAAAGTAAAACAAGAAATTTGTGTTGGAACTGAGGAAATCTATTTCCCTACTCATCAAATGTGTCAAAATGAAAGTATATTACAGTTGGGGTTTTTTAAATATTAAGAACCAATTTTTAAAATTATGGAAAACCATAAGTCTAGAAAGATGACTTGACAGTTAAAGAATGTATTACTCTTGCAGAGGACTTGAATTTGCTCATAACCAACCTTAAATCCAGCTCCAAGGGAATTTAACACTTCTGACCTTCACAGGTATCTGCACTCACATGCACTCACATGCATATACACATATACACATGATTAAAAATAAAACCTTAAAACCTGGAAAATTGCGTAACTTTGACAGTATTGAATTCATCAGGCAGGTTTTTCAATTAAAAACAAAAACAAACAAATACACAAAACAGAACATAGTTTCTTACTAGGATAGAAATTTATACACTCTTTAACCCATCTATAACATGAAATGTCACTCTTTTCTAGTCTAGTGCTTCAGTGTCTTCATTTGGAAATGGAGATGACAGTGACAATCATAATACTGATGATGATGTCGTGTTTATTGTGAAAATTAATGTAACATGTACAGATCTTATAAGGCTGCTGCACATATAGAATGTTATATTTGTAGCCATTGGGAGTTCTGAAATCTGCATATAACATTTGTGGATAAGAAGAAAAACTATTATTTTATGCCAATGCTATACATTGCATCACTGTGGAGAGCTTTTGGAGCTGCTTTCTAGGAATTTGGCAGGAGTTTGACATTGGGGTAGGACAAAGAATTAAGCTCAAGGTCTTAATCATCTTGATAAGTCCCTGAATACCAGGGGACTTTGTTTATTGCCTTGTTTGTTTCTTGATTATTTTTGTTTATTACCCTCTCTGTTCTTTGACCTAGAACTGACCTTATTCTTTGCATGTACTTAGAATGCTATAAAAGCAGGCTGGAGAAAAATAAACCCGCTTCAGTCTCAGCAGTGGCTGGAGTTACGTTATAACATTGTCTAATTTTCTTTTTCTGTTCAATCTTCACTCTCTCCCTTGAGACCCTGTTTGGCTGACTGAGCTGGCTTGGTCATGTCACCCTACTTTCTTTTCAAAAATCTATGCATTTGTTCTCCTGAAGGGTAGGACTGAACAATAAACCTTCATCTACCTATCTTGCTCAGCTGCTTCATTTGTGAATTTGGTGAAACCTTTTTGGCCACTGGTAGCATTCAGCAGTGTCTTTAAGTATGATATACCTACACATGAGTGAAACATGAACAGACCAAAAAGAATATACTGATTGTAGTGGTCTCAGGAAAACTGTGCAATTGTAAAGCAAATAGGGTCCCCCTCCTCCTTTTTTTTACTTTATGAAATTTTTATTATCCCATATTTTACAAACAAGAAAAGCAAAGCTTAAGTGGGAGAAAGTAGAATCTGAAACTTCATCTCCACGATGTCTGTTCTCTTCTTACAAATTCATGAAGTTTTTGACCAGATTTTAGTTCACTCATTCTTACAGATCTCTGCTTCCCAGAGACTAGTCTTTTTACAGACAAACTTTCCATGAGTGGTCCCCAAATATTCTAAAGACTACAGGTTTAGTCTCCTGTAGCTCCTGCATGAATTAGAAAGGCTTTTAGCCCACCAGATTTTCTTCTCAATGTCTTTCCTAAAACCCCTTCACTCTTTCTCCAGATCTATACTCACCTGTAATAACTGAGTCATTCCTCTACATGTTAGTATTTTGCTAATATTTTGTTCTTTAAGTACTGGTAGCTCAGATTTCAGAGAAAAGATTAAAATATATTTTTATTATTTTATTCAATGTTTTCACTTATGCTCTCAAATATAAATGTTTGTTCCTTATTAAGGAATAAACAGCAATGCCCTTATAATTTTTGAACAGGAAAAGATCAGATCATTCTGGAGACAACTTAATAGTGCATTAAGAACAATATTGTTCCCTTCAGAAGCTTGCATGAAAAACAAGTGAGGTAAGAGGAAGAATAAAGCACTATAGATTTCAAAGGATTGGTCTGTTCATCATTGTATCCCAATCAGATAGAATACTGCAGGGCATACAGAGGCCTCTAATAAATAGAGCTATCAGTGGACAAAAAGAATTATTTACATCTAAACCTATTATTATGGAACAGAAAATTCTGTACAAACTCATTATCCACTGGAAGAGTCACCACCTAAGGGTATTAAGAAAAGAAAATAATAATCAGGAGTTGTTTTCTTTCTATGACTATTCTGCTGCAAGCAGCAAGAAGGAAAGGTACAGAGATGCTAGATATTTCACAGCATTAAAAAAAAGTACAGGAGATAGTTACAGCAGAGTATAGAACAATAAAGATTTTTTTCACACAAAATGCAAATGCTAGACCTTCTAGAAGTAAAATTGGGATGCATATAAGAAACCAAGAAGCACTGCCAGTCATAGCAAAGCTAAGGGAAAAGTGAGGAGGTAGGTACCTTATGATGTTTAGGGAGCCTTTATTATGAGGTAAGAAGGAAATGCTTATCAATCTGAGCTGACACAAATAAAGCACCCTGCTCAAATTTAAATATATCTACATCAGAGCTTCTAGGTTGTATGTGTAACTCACAAAGTGATATTCAGTATACACTTTTAATTGTAAAATAAATGCAGAGTCTGTATAAAGTGACATGATTTTTTTTTAATTTAATGAAAGAGATTCAAAGAAATTCCATATGCAGCAAACATCAGAGCATGTTGGAAGAGATTCAGATGCGTGCTCCCACAAACTTCACCTCTTACCTCTGATGACCCCTGCTCCATTAGTAGGTGATATTTCAATGGAAACCACCTCAGACCTTGAGCAGAGAGCAGATCATCAGAACTCAGTGGAAGTACTAAGGGTAGAACATTGTAGGAAGAGACTGTCATGGTAGAAAATGGAAGAAACAAGGCATGCAAAGCAAGATAAAGGTGCTGGGCGCATCTAGCAAATGCTAGCTTCAAGATGCGCAATCTCCAAGCTGGCAATGTTAAAGCCTTGATTAGCTCACATATTAAATAGGTATTATTATATATTAAATAGGTACACTAAGCATTGTACAAGTAAGTAGGGATAGAGATGAATAACAAGTACAACATAGTCCTCAAGAAATATATAATCTGTGTAGAGGCAACCAATGAAGAAATAATAATTAAAGCTAATAGGCTTCTTAGGCAAAGAAGACTTATAGTGACATGTAAAGGATAACTTCACTAGAGAAATAATATTCAGAGTCCTGGAAGATGAACAGAAACCATGTAGTCATGCATTTAGGTATGGGACTCAGCATGTGCTTCAGTCCAAGTCAAGACTGAGGTAAAGCTGAATGAATACATACCCCCTTCCATCTTCTAAGGGAATTTGGAATTCGTTTTAATTGATCTGGAAAAAAAAATGAAGATTACAACTATTTTTATCTTAATAAGGTCTTTGTAAGTAGAATCTGGAGAAAAACCCAAAAGGAAGAAGGAAAATGGGGGAGACAGACATTAGGAAAGCTAAAGCAATGTTTGGTAGGAAATTATGTTTCTGTGCTAAGTCCTGCTTGACTTTGAGGAATGAGTCTCAAAGAGTGTCAATGGTTGTTGTGGCTGTAAAGCTGGTTTATATAGTAGTATACATATTTTCACATTCCTCCTTCAAGTGCAGTTTTTTCTGCCAAGGTAAATGACTCCATGATAATCATATATAGCACAGGTCCAGGATGTGAGGGTGTTATCTATGTTTCAGCAAAATGATAGAATGCTATGACCTTCAGGACAACAATTAAGGCTGTGGGAAAGAACACTGAAAACATGAGTTCAAAAATATATAATTTTTCAACTATACAAAATATGAGGATGCAATATAAATTGTATAAGGAGCTTCACAGATCTAAAGGAACAGAAGCGGTTGCACTGTGAGCCAGCTTGTCAGAAAGGTACTAAGGAAGCAGATAAAGAGATTTAGGGAGTGGTAATTGCAGGGCAAGTTCCCATTCACCTACATTTTTGTTTTGTTGTTGTTTATGCTTACAAAGACAGGTGGATTCCTGAGTTCAAGGTCAGCTTAGGACAGAGCTAGTTTGGGTAATTTTGGGGCTGGGTTCCACTCAGCTATCTTATAATTTGTGTTTGTGCTTGCTGCCTCTTTCTAAGAATCAAGAGGCTAGGGTCATGAGCTGTTGATTTATGGATTAATCAAAGGGAAACTGGGCTAAAGACTGAATTGATATGCAAAATAAAAGACTGGGCTTTTTGGTCTTCAAGAGATGAGCTCTCCAGAGAGTTTTTAGAAGTGAGAGAGAGGGGGGGAGAGAGAGAAAGAGAGAGAGAGAGAGAGAGAGAGAGAGAGAGAGAGAGAGAGAGAATGAACAATCTGGAAAGATGTCTCAAATAGAACAAAGGTCATCAGTTTGGACCCACGATTGAACTTTGAGACATTTCTTTCACGGCTTCCAGATGCCCCTTCTCTTAGAACCCCTCTCCAAGCCAAAGCTCATCCTTGGCAGTTCTGTGTGAATTCATAGCAAAAGAGATATGGCTAAAACTAATGAGAGAGCCAAAGGAATATCAGACTTTAAGTAGAGGGGAAGGAAGTGCTGAATGTCAAGGATAAGGTGTGTAAATAAGCAACTATGCAGGCTACCAAGGCCAAGAGTACCTAAGGAAGAAGCTTGAGGGAAGAATGTCGGGCTAGATTTTGAACTTGTTTACTGATTGCATGAGCATCCAAATGGAAATTTTTGACACGCATTCTGCAACTCAGGAGTGAGTTCTGGTTCAGATATGAATGCAGAATTCCAGGCATGGGTGTAAAACACATAAAGTCATGACATTGAATAAAATGAGTCAGCAAAAACAGGTCTATCTTTACTCAAGAACACCAAAATCCTCTTAAGTTGAATAACCCCATGCCAGGATAAATAATTTCATGTCTAATAAACATCTCATTGTTTTTTATTTGGTAAAACGTTTTCCTGGCCTGTAATTTAATAGGTTGGAGAATATATTAAAAATAAGTAAAAAAAAAAGAAAACTCTGGTTCTATGCCTCCTTGTACTTCCATTTAAATAAAAGACTCTATCTGAGGATATAGCAATATTTTGCCTTTGTTCATGTGATTCTTATTTGGTTTGTGATGGCACAAGAATTCATAGATGCTCACTGTAAACCTATGACATGTGCCAGCACAGAAAGTATCTGCAGCTAGTTTCCCCTGATTAGAACCTTGCTGGCCTCACCATCACCTACCAGGTGAAATAAATTTAGGCCTGAATGTTCCTCCAGCTCCTCTCCATACCCACCCTCACAACCTGATTTAGGGATGATGGTGCTCTATGGCCCTGCCTCTGGGCCTGGGCCTTGTTTCTACTGACGCTGATGAATACTTCCCCTTAGCGTCCAAATGTTACTGTCTATAGGCAGATTACGCCTCTGCTTCCCTAGGAAGCCTTTTGTGTTCTCCCATGGGATCACTCTCTCTGCTTATATGTTGATGTTCCTGTGAGCTTATGAAAAACAGGGTCTGGGTTCGATTCATTTAAGTCCTAGCATAAAGTCTGCCATGAGGAGAAAGGCAAGTCTATACAATAGAATTAAATATGCTAATCTTAATACAGGGCATAGGGAAAAATTAGGAATAGATAAACTATCTAATACTTCTAAAAAGTGAAAAAATTTCACTAGAAATAAAGTTATTTTAGCAATGTCAAAGGCATTCGTCATTTAAAGGGAGAGCAGGGAGCTGTTTGATTAGATTAGGTTGGAAAAATAAACTGTCTACTTCCCTAGACAAGTCCACAATGCAATTTTAACCACAGAGTGAAAACCAAATCATGTCTAGGTTTGTGAAACGCTCAAAAAAGTAAAAGGTAAAAACAATCCATTTAGTATTTAGATAATAATATCTGTAATTCTGAAAAGCATAGTCTCTCTCTCTCTCTCTCTCTCTCTCTCTCTCTCTCTCTCTCTCTCTCTCTCCTGCCCTCCTCCCACCCCCCTCTCTGTGTACAAGAAAGTTTGCATAATTTTTGAACATTTTTGACTCTTAGCCATCTATTGTAATTGACAAGCAAAACTATATATTTATCACATATAACATAATACTTTGAAATATTTCCACACTGTGTAACAGCTAAATCGAACTATTTCACAAATTTCTTACTAATAAGTTTGTTTTTAAAATGTCTAGTACTCAGATCTGAAATTGTAGCATAGAGAAAAGTAACAAAAGTTTCTTAAGATTTTAGAAAAGAATACATTGCAAAATGATAATCCTGTTCACTGAAACAATAACAAAAATAGATGATTACTTTAAAAGCTGTTCTATTATAAAACTTAATTTCCCAAAGCAAAAAATAATATTCCCACTACATCTGTCTTTATTCTTCCTGTTAATCTCCAGCTACACCATTCAGTAATAATCGGGGCTTCTAGGAAAATACAAAGATTAATAAAAAAAAATCTTTCTTAAAGTGGTAGACTAGAAGTCTGATCTTTGGGTTTCTTAACTTCCAAGCTCCTTAGTTTCCTTATCTGTTCAAAGAAACAAATTTTCCTCCCAGAATTACTTCTTTCAAACATGAATGTATTCTTCTGACATAGAGCTGTTTCAGAAAGGGAATCATCATAGCGGATTAGCTGTATAATAGTACAGGGCGAATGACATGAAGTTTACAGTCAGACCGCTTGCTGTATACAATGAAAAAAACTAAGTTCTCAGTACCTCCATCAACTACATAATTTGCTGGATTTAATGATATCTCCTTTTGCTCTCTTTCCTTTTACCATGTGACAACACAATACTCATCTCCTAGGTCCTCATGCATAGTTACTTGTTTAAAATTATTCAAAATTTCAAGGCAATAGCAACAGAACATGGAATCCAATGCAGCTTTTTCCAGCCAGAAGAAATTACAGAACTCTACAGAACACAGGCTTATGGCAGAGCACCTGACTATAATGTTTTTGTTCTTGAAATATTCATATATTTCATAGGATTGGCATGGATTTTAAATGAAGTAATCTATGCAATAGTGAAGTAATCTATAGAATAGTGACTGTATATGCAAAAGAGAATCGTTCCTGTAACTGTCAAACAATTGGGTTAGAGTCTGTATATGTAAAACAGAGTAGTGCATCTATATGAAAAATGGAATAGTACAGTGACTGGTTATACATGCAAAGCAGAACAGTGCCTATATGCGTAAAAATGTAAAATAGTTTGACTGATGTCTGGCATGTGGTAAGCCTTAGGTAAATGTGAATTATACAATGTAAAAAAAAAAAAAAAAAAACCAAAACACTCCCTATTCCTTAAGTTATAAAAAGTCCTAACTGCCACACTCCAAAATTGTTATGAAAGAGTCCTAATGTCCCCCAGGCTGCTCTATTGGAATCCTAAAACTAAGAATGTTGAAGATCAGAAGGTCAATGTCAATGTCAACCTCAACTATACAGAACTGATCTGACCCAGATTGGGGGTGGGGGAATGATATTTTCACCAGGTGTTTTATTTTTGAAAATGAGAAAATGCTAAAAACATTGTGATAACCATCATGATCACAATCTTCATAGTAATAATGAATTTCTTCCAAGAAACATAAAGTTCTTATTAAACCTCATCTCATTATGAAAGGAAGGCAAATGGACTATGAGCTAATAATGCATTACTGTTATTATCTGTGCAATATAATAACACTTGCAGTAAATTTTAAAATAGAAAAATGAACATCTTAGAAATATGTAAAGACAAAGAGGATTTTTACTTCTAAAATTCATTTTCTATTAAAAAAAAAAAAGAAAGAAAAGAAAATACCTGTATAACGGAGCTTTGATGGCTCACAATGTAAATTACCCCATCAGGATTTTAAGACAGTACAATTTAGAATGTGGGCAGCCCAATGGAAAATGTCACTTTATCCTATCAGTCCAGTTACTCAATGTTCTTCACTTACAAATGGAGCAGATTTCAATATGGTCATGAACAATTAGCCCCCATACCAGTTCCCCATTAAAACTGGATTATTTGGAAATAAACACTTAGTGGAGTACTTTTTATTAGTCATTTACTGGATATTAATCCATCACAATAGGTATTTCTTTTTTGTAAATGAGCAAGAGATGTTTTATTTCCTAAAATAACTGCAAGCCCTTAGCCACCAGTCTTGCAACTCTGAAAAGCATAGACTCTCTCTCCCTCCCTCTCCCCTCTCTGTGTACAAGGAAGCGTGTATATTTTTTGAACATTTTTGAACTTTTAGCCATCTATTGTAATTGACAAGCAAAACTATGTATTTATCATATATAACATATACTTTTAAATATTTCCACACTGTGGAATAGCTAAATCAGTCAAGCTAATTCACGTGTGTTTTATTCCATGCTCTTTTAGTTTTTCTAATAAGAATGTGTATAATATCTCCCTCTCTCTTTTTTTCTGGTTTTAGTTGTGTTATACTTAGCAAATGAAGTGGTAGGTTCCACTCTGGGACTTTGAGTTTGTTCTTGTTGCTCATCCTCTCATGCACTTCTCTACAACCCTCTTTTCCTACCCTCCTCCATAGTCCCCCTTCCATACCATATGCATTCCATTATTCTTTCTTTTCTCTTACCTCTTAAAATATTTCCCTTTTTCTAGATGATGAACATATATGTCAATGAAAATACAACATTACCGTATGAATGAAAACTCATGGCATTTGTCTTTTGTCTTTAAGTAACAGGGTCTTTTCAAAGTCTAACATGTACATACACAATGTTTTCTTTATCTATATGTGCACTGATTAATTCTATGACTTTGTTGTTGTTTATAGCACTGCAATGAACATAGAGATAAAGGTGTCTCTTCAATCTACTAATTTAATTGTGTTTAGGTATGAACCCAGAAAATGAATTGCTGTCGCATATGGAGGTTCTATTTCTAAATTCTTTGAGAAACAGTTGTACTATTTTTCCAATGGTTGTAGCCATTTAAATTCCTACCTTTCATAGCTGCAGGTTTTGAACGCATTTAGTATATAGACAATAATGATATTATTTATCACTAATTCTTATCAAATAAGTATTTTTATTCCTCATATTGTTAGCTTCAACAATATGACTTTAAAGTGAAGCAGACATACTTTGACTTTGAGAAAATTATGTGAAAGAGCAAAAACAAACAAACAAAAAATAATAATTCAATGTAATTCTAATGCCCAGGAGCTTTTAGAATCAAAATCATGAACAACTTCCCTTCTCCCCCTTCTTAACTATGGTTATCTTGTGTTAATACTTAAACTTTTCAAGCTCTTAATTTTTTTAATGTTGGAGCAGTCCTAAAAAAGTAATTATGTTATAATGCATTCATAAGGAATCAAGAAGTAACCCACAAAACTATGTAACATACAAGAGCTAACATAACACTTATCTTTTACATACTGAAATGACAGTCTACTAAAAAGAATATCTTGGACAATATAACTTGGAACATGACCTATATCATCACCAGCTGAAAAACACTGTAAGCAGGGATTTCTGGCTCTGTTACCACAGTAGTCGTTTTTAATGAGTTCTGAAGATTCATTCACTGAGGAGTTCTGGAAAGTTACCTCAGCAGGAAAGGAGCAGAATTCTGAGCTGTATAAAGTAGTGATGAGCTTTGCATATAAGTGAATGGACAAAACTCAACCAGCACAAACCTTCCCTTAGGTTCAACAGAGCATTTCAACATCACTGGAAGACATCTTTGACACAAACCAGTAGTCTGTCTATAATTATTGTTGCTACCTTCAAACATGCTTTAAAATTTACCTTGTCAGACCACATCTGTTTTTATCACTCTCATCTTTGCCATCTCCATTGTTTCAATTCTTTCTTCAACACCTGTCCTTCCCACTGAAATCAGCACTCACACCAGAGCCATTATATGGTCCTATCAGGATCTAAGCTTGCTGTTGTCATCCTGTGCCAGTAGAGTCAGCTTTGAGCTTTCAAAGGCCCATTCCCAGTGAGCTTTCTCTACCTTGTGCTTGTAGCTCAAGATGTAAGCTTTCAGCTTCTACCCCAGAACCATGCTTGACTGCCCGTTGCCATGCTGCCTGCAATGACTGTCATGAATCCTAACTCCTTGAAACTATTCACTATAAATAAACGTTTTCTTCTATAAGTTACCTTGGTCATAGTTGTTATTATTATTATTATTATCATCATCATCATCATCATCATCATCATCATCATTCTTCTTATTATTATTACAACAATAGAAAAGTAACAAAGACAACCTTCAGTGTCATTTTCTACTATACAACTCACTGTCCTCTGCCCCAGGCACATGGCATCATTCATGTGCTGACATCAGAGTCAAACAAATTCATGTTATAGGACCTTCATTCTAAAAATTCCCAGTCGAAACCCTTATTACTCAATTGTTTGCTGTCAACGTCATGATTTTCTTTGTTCTTTCCAAATAACAATTTACCAAAATGCTTTCTTGTAAAAGAAACTTTTGTCAGATGTAGTTGTTATCTTGGAGGCTCACTGCTGAATAAGATCACCCTTTCTAGTTCTTTCTGAACTCTGGTTGGCTGGTTCAACTCAGCTCTTTGGGCTCAAAACTCCTCTCCAATCTGAGTAATTCAAACTGTCTTCTCTCAGTTTCTCACTGAACTGTTCTGCTTGGCCTTAAACTAACTCTGACAATCCGTTCTAATCTTCTGGCTCCTTCTCATTCTCTGGCTCATTCTATCTCCGTAAAACTATTCTGGTAAAACTGCCACATCCACCACCACCACCACTATCTGTGCCTAGCTCATTCTCTCTCACTCTCTCTGTACTTCTGTCTTAAATCACCTCTTTTTCCTGTCTTAGTCTCATGAGAGTTGGTTGTATCCTGACTCATTCTCTCAAATCTTTCTCTGATTCATCACTTTGTCTGTCCCTCAATTACACATCACTTTCAAACATGGTTGCTTGATTCTACAAACTAACTTTATCTCCATTGTTTGGGATTGAGGGTTTATACTAAGGGTGTGTGTGCATTCTAGCCAGAGGGATTAAAAGTGAATCATTTCAGCCCACTCACACAGACCTAGACAGTCTTTGGGTGTGATCCCTTGCCAGAGCAGCCAGGTTGCTGCTGCTGGATTAAAATTGTTCTACACTTTCTGGACCCTTCTACAGAAAACACTATGCACCACTTTTGACCTCACGTGCTGTCTTCTTTATGTCATGTATCACTAATAGCAAACAAATCTTTTTGGTTCCTGGTCCTCTCAATAAAATGTAAATTCCACAACAATCTTTTGTATCTAAATACCAAAATATTGTACCCTCCCATATACAACAAGCACCTAGTAGAACTTCATAATTAATTGACAGAGTGATTTTTAAAAAAGAAAAGAAAAAACTAGTGTCCTGGATGAGTCAAAGGATCTTGGGCAATATACAAATACAATATACATCAAATAGGGAGCAAATGTTATAACTGCAATAAGACTGGGAATTTGAGAAAAGACTTGGATCAGTATATTAGTTCTCTATTGCTACCAAGTAAATTATTCAATAAAAATGAATATATTAAAACAAAGGGAATTTCCCAATGTCACAAACTGAAGTTTAGAAATATTAAAGCAAGTTAATTGAGTTTGGCAAATAGCCCCTGATAAGGTTGAGCCCAAGCTACCAACTAGAAATATAATCAGCTTAGAATGGTTGATAAATCTATTTTCAAGCTTTCTCTCAGGTTTGTTACCAGGCTCTGGCTTTCTTTAATTATTGGGTAGCTACCTTAGTTCCTTACCGCACGAGCTCCCCTCTTAAGCCCCTTCAGAACACTCTGCCTTCCTTTCCTCTGTGAAAAAATTCAAATGAGACTGACAGAAAGAAAAAGCACTTCATTTGGAAGCTGCAGAGTTTTTTTTAGCCTATGTCTAGAAAAGACACACTATCACTTCTGCCATGTGGCATAGAAAAAACACCGGGAGAGGTGGACCCCAAGAAAGCTGGATCATTGGGAGCCACATTGGAGGCTGACTTCCACGAAATGCACGTTCTGAGTTCAGCAAAGGGCAGACTGATTTCAAGGACCTTTGAAACAATAAAGGAAAATGTCAAGGATGCCATGGTAAGGGCAGTAAAGCAAATGGAAGCAGGTCAAGGAAACCAAGCAAACATTCTAATTTAAACGTGCTTCAGTGAACTCATCATGACTGCTTACTTAATGAACTTAAAATCTAAAACAAAACACATGGAAATTGAAGTCCATCCATCTTTCCTTTTACCAGTCTTTTGCATGACTTTTAAAGATGTTTGTGAGGGAAAAGGATGCACAAAACAACATATTATGAAAAAAAAAAAAGAAAAGAAAGAAAAAACAATTAAGAAAGCCATTATTCGGTGTATGTACAAAAGTCAAAATGTAGAAGAAATGCTTAGTGTATATGTGTACTAAAGTTTACGGAAATGTTCCAGTCATAACTAAGCTAAAATTTAACCAAATAATGAAATAAACAATTAATTCAAGTAAAAGCACATTTGCCTTGTCCTGGTCTTTGCGGAACTGGAACTTTCTTTTTTTCTTTTAAATTTATTTTTTATTACATATTTTCTTTATTTACATTTCAAATGCTATCCCAAAGGTCCCCTATACCCTACCCCCGCCCTGCTCCCCAACCTACCCAATCCTGCTTCCTGAACCTGGCATTCCCCTGTACTGGGACACATAATCTTCATAAAACCAAGTGCCTCTCTTCCCAGTGATGGCCGACTAGGCCATCTTCTGCTACATATGCAGCTAGAAACACGACTTCTGAGGGTACTGGTTAGTCCATATTGTTGATCTTCTTATAGGGTTGCAGACCCATTCAGCTCCTTGAGTACTTTCTCTAGCTCCTCCATTGAGGGTCCTATGTTCCATCCAATAGATGACTGTGAGCATCCACTTCTGTATTTGCCAGGCACTGGCCTAGCCTCACAAGAGACAGCTATATCAGGGTCCTGTCTGCAAAATCTTGCTGGTGTATGCAATACTGTCTGGGTTTGGTGGTTGTTTATGAGATGGATCTCCAGATAGGGTAGTCTCTGAGTAGGCCTTTCTTCCCTCTCAGCTCCAAACTTTGTCTCTGTGACTCCTTCCATGGGTATTTTGTTCCCCATTCTAAGAAGGAACAAAGTATCCACATTTTGGTCTTCCTTCTTCTTGAGTTTCATGTCTTTTACAAATTATATCTTGTGTATTCTAAGTTTCTGGGCTAATATCCATTTATCAGTGAGTACATATCATGTATGTTCTTTTGTGATTGGGTTACCTCACTCAGGATGATATCCTCCAGATCCATCCATTTGCCTAAGAATTTCATAAATTCATTGTTTTTAATAGCTGAGTAGTGCTCCATTGTGTAAATGTACCACATTTTCTGTATCCATCCCTCAGTTGAGGGACATCTGAGTTATTTTCAGCTTCTGGGTATTATAAATAAGGCTGCTATGAACATAGTGGAGCATGTATCCTTATTACAAGTTGGAACATCTTCTTGGTATATGCTGGATCTTCCGGTAGTACTATGTCCAACTTCTGAGGAACCGCCAACCTGATTTCCAGAGTGGTTGTACCAGCTTACAATCCCACCAGCAATGGAGGAGTGTTCCTCTTTCTCCACATCTAGCCAGATCTGCTGTCACCTGAATTTTTGGTCTTAGTCATTCTGATTGGAGTGAGGTGGAATCTCAGGGTTGTTTTGATTTGCATTTCCCTGATGATTAAGGATGTTGAACATTTTTTTTCAGGTGCTTCTCAGTCATTCAGTATTCCTCAATTGAGAATTCTTTGTTTAGTTCTGTACCTCATTTTTAATGGGGTTATTTGATTTTCTGGAGTCGAGCTTCTTAAGTTCTTTGTATATATTGGATATTAGTCCCCTATCAGATTTAAGATTGGTAAAGATCCTTTCCCAATCTGTTGGTGGCCTTTTTGTCTTATTGACAGTGTCTTTTGCCTTACAGAAGCTTTGTAATTTTATGAGGTCCCATTTGTCGATTCTCAATCTTACAGTACAAGCCATTGCTGTTCTATTCAGGAATTTTTCCCCTGTGCCAATATCTTTGAGGCTCTTCCCCACTTTCTCCTCTGTAAGTTTTAGTGTCTCTGCATGTCACACAACTCCTCCATGGACCTTGTTCCAAACACTTACTACTGAAGGATTCATACTTGAAGCTGAGAGTTCAGTAGTAACAGTGTTTTATGGGTGTAAAGTTTGAAAGTTTCCTGTCCACTTCTTTTGTAGAAGACTGTGGATTGATGATTCCATTAAAAATTGTCTGGTAAGACTAGGAGAACACTCACAAGACATGGCCCGTGTCTGGAAAAATCTCACTTCCTGGAAGAAAAATCAAAGTCCTTGGTGGATCCTTCTACATCTTCATCCATGGAATGAAATTGTCTTGTGAAAAATAGTGATTTACACCATTAAAGATAAAGGGGATTTATGCTCAAATAATATTATTTTAAATACAAATACTTCTATATTAATACTGATATAAGATTTTCCAGGCATTTTCTGGTTGTGGATTTATGAAGAAGAAATCACAATATTTAGATCATTCTTCAAATGAGACAATAAGCCTCAAAAAAATATGATAAGTCAAAACACAGACTAGGATTAATGGCATTTTGTGCTGCAAAGCTTCAGATTTTGAAATGGGTTTTCTACCTTTTGTACAACAAAGTAGTTACATTCTTTACTAAAGGGGTTTGGCAGAACTTTTGCTGTATTTCTTCAGTTGAGATTGATTTCTAAGTAATGCAGACTTGACAGACTTCTATGTCCTCTGTTCATGGCACATAGAATCACAGGCAGTTCTGAGGCAATGATGGCCAACAATAGCTGATAGAGGATGTTCTGTTGAACTCCCACTTTTAAACACTATGAAACATCACATAACAAAGATCAGTAACAACTTTGTGTGTAGAGTATCAGAGACTGCAACTTCTCTTATTATGTTAATAAAGAAGATGTTGAATATTCATTTATATTTACAATTTTAATATTCTCAAGGCCAATATAGTGACCTAGAAGTGTGTCGAAAGCCAAACTTCATTTGTGAATGAATAAATGTTTTATATAAGTCTTATTTCAAGGCAGTGAAATTGGTGAAAACTGCTTCAGAGCAAAAGAGATGTCATATTTAGGTTTTTGTTTTAGCAGTCAGTATACAGGAATGATCATATTTATTCTTACCCTTCCAATTACCGTGATAATTATTAAAGGTTAACATTACAGACAACAAAAACTTGAAACAGAAACTTCCCTTCAGTATTGGAAACATTCTACCATGGTCTCAGACAGCAGAGTTCTCTGTGAGTGCTTGGGTGATGTGACATCTCCAAACAAGTTCCTCAAGGATTTTGACACACAAGCATGAGACTTGCTGCACTGAAGTGTCTAGTGACAATTCAGGAGAACTCTCCTTCATGGACCCTACACTAGATAAAATGTTCACAGTAGTATATTTGGTGAGTTTCTCTCCCAAAGCATCCAATATGAGTAAGCCTAGTAGGAATAGTATATGTTAAGAGACTTCATGCCAGCCTTCCCAGTATTTTCCTGAAATTGACTTTACACTGGGCCAACGAGGCAAGTATAACACTGTGCATCTAATCTGTAAAGACCCTCATATACTAACATATCTAACCCTGTGCTTTGATCTCCAGCAACAGAAAAAAAAAAGTCTAATGTACAGGGCGAAGTAGCACCCAGCTTGGCGATAACACTTTCTCCATGATCTTTTTAAACCAAATTTCTTAATTTTCTATGTTATTTTTAATTTCCCTTCCATGGTAAATACTGAAAAAAATCACAAAGCATTTAATGCTTGATTTTTAAAGATCACTGGGGAAATGGATGCTAACACTTACAGTATTTTCTTGAATGCATAGATGTGATTTATTTTTAAGTGTCATGGATCATTTCCAAATGACCAAATGATAAAATGATGGTAGGAGTCTTCTTGGTAAGAGTAGCTAATATGGTCCATATTTCATTCCATGCTTAAAGACCTAGTTCTTTACTGGCAGGCCGCCCAGTGTACCTCACACTACATGTTAAAGAGGTCATGGTAGCACCTTTGCCCACAGGGTGTAACATTCTTCATGAGCACAGGAAGCCTGTGGCCTGTACATCCCACCCAAGAAGATAATGTTGGCTCTGTTGGGTGAAACATGCTGCATCTTTCTGCCCTTCGGTTGTGGTGTCCTGCTAGTCTCCCACTTTGATAACTGGTTATTAATGCCAGCATCTCAACGATTATAAGGGAATCCCAGACCTTCATCAACCTTGTCCCTGAGGATGGTCCTGGGGAACCTCAGCAGGGTCAACTGTCCTTTCTAAAATGCTTCTGTACCTTAGACTTAGACATCTGACACAAGAAGCCATAAGCTGTAAAGGAGCTAGACTTCTGCCCAGTAAGGGCTAAGTTTATTCAACCCTTCACAATACTCTAGAAAAGTCCACAGATATTGGTGGAAACTAAAAGTCCAGATCACAACCCAACTAAGAGGGGGACCAGTGAGTGTCTCCAGCCTATCCTTGCAGGAAGCATGTCAGGCTTTCCATTTGGGTCAACTATCTAGGTCACATAAGCATGAGTATCATTAGTTCAGAGACTGAGACCTTCACAGCTTCTATTGGGTACATTGATTCTTCAGGAATAAAGAAAAGTTCTGCCATTTTTGAGCCATTCTTCTGCCAGTTCTTCAGAATTACATGTACCTGCCTAAACACTTTAAGTGATGTGTTTTGATAAATATATAATATTCTGTTATTATGATTTCAAATCATCAATGCCAACGGTTTGTTTGGAAAGGCATTTCACCACACTGCTAAAAAAGGGAAGAGTTACACATTTTAGAACTATTTTATGAGTAAATTTGATGTGACAAAAATCAGAAAGGAAGTTATGAAATTCGCAAGTCAATCTATCTCTCAGTCCACATCTAAGAATTTGTTTGCAGTAGATGATGGTTATCGAAGAGGCCTACTACTGGCCAAGGTGCAGCGAATGAAAGAGTAAAGCATGTTCAGACCTAAAAAGAACATATATACCTCAACATCCCCTCTTCCCAAGGCTGGGGGACCATTGTAGAAGAAAGGATGGAAAGAGTGTAACAGCCAGAGTTGGTGGATGGCTACAGAGAGATATTTCCTGGAAACAGCAGGGCACCTGCACATATGCATGTATGGCAGTTGTGACAGCATGTATAAAACCTGTGCTTGCCCAAGATGGACCAAATCTAGGAAAGAAGAAGAGTTGGCTACATAATCTCATACCTAGCCATGAGGCGGCTGGGAGAGGGGAGGACAGTTTTCTCCAAGAGTACAGCCCCTGCTAAGTCAGCCAAGCTCCAATGGAAGACCACACACTCAAGAATAGTCAAGCAGTACAACCTGGTCTTGAAGGGTTAAGAAACAAAGACCACAATCAAACATGAGATGCAAAGAGAGGCCAGTTTAGAGATCTCCATTGCATTCCTCCACTCGAAGCTCAGGGAACCCCATGGAAGATGGGGGGAAATAATTGTAAGAGCCAGAAGAGTCAAGGACACCAGAAGAATGTGGCCCACAGAATCAACTAAGCAGGGTCCATAGAGCTCACAGAGACTGATGCAGCAATCACAGAACCTGTCTGTGCTAAGTCCTCTTTATGGATAGGAGGGTTATTAACTTGGTATTTTTATAGGCCTCATAACAGTGGAAGTTGGGGTGTCTCTGGCTCTTCTGCCTGCTCTTAGGAAATTTTTCCTCTTACTGGGTGGCCTCACTCAGACCTGACAGGAGGGTTTGTGCCTACTCTTGCTATGACTTATCATGTTATGTTTGTTTGATATCCCTGGGAGGCCTGCTCTTTTCTGAGGGGAGGAAAGGAAGAGTGCATTTGGGGTAAGAAGAGAGGTGAGCATGGGAAGAAGAGAGAGAGAGGAAGTTGCCTTTGGAATGTACCGTATGAAAAAGAATAAAAGGAACACAAATTCAAATGGGTAGGGAATCAGAGGAGATCTCTAAAGTGTTAGGGGGAGAATCTGATCGAAACACGCACAAATTCTCAAAGAACTCATTTTTTTTAAGAGTAAAATTATAATAGGCAATATCAATCTTTATCTATGGATTACTTTATTATAAACCTTAAGATTTGTCTGACAAGGGGCTGGAGAGATGGCTCAGTGGTTAAGAGCACTCTGACTGCTCTTCTAGAGGTCCTAAGTTCAATCCCCAGCAACCACGTGATAGCTCACAGCCACCTGTAATGGGGTCTTCTGTTGTGTGTCTGAACACAGCTACAGTGTACTCATATAAATAAAAATAAACAAATAATATTTTTAAAGTTTTTAAAAAGATTTGTCTGGCAAAAGCAATCTGAAATTCCTTTATCGAAGTAAATTTAAAACATCTCATTAAAAAGTAATAATAAAACCAAAAAAAAAAATGCAAACATGAAAGACCTCTGAAGTTTTGAAGGTTTCAGTCTCTGAACTAATACTGATTTTTGTGCTCCCAGGAGCACTGACCCAGGCAAAAGGCTTGCCACTCTAGGCCAAGCTAGGCTGGTGACACTGTTCCAGTTTCCTGTGTTAGCTGAGTTGTAACCTGGACTCATTCAATCTCCTGGGTCACAGTGTCGCACTGGGCTCTCCCCAATCTGACCTTAATAATGGTGCTAGTCTTAAGCAGCACATCTCCGTGGTGTTTTTATCTGCTTCTTTCATATGCCAAACCTTACAATTAAAATACACCTAGAACTTCCGGTATTTGCCGACCCGCTTCTCTAAAATTTAACAGACATTCCCAAGCACACCACTACCTGCTGTCTCAAGGTCAGTAATGATCTTTGCGCCAACAAATCAATTAATTGGCTTTTTTTCTGGTCTCCGTCTTCCTGTACAGCACTCAATTTTTCAATAGCTTCTTGCATCAAAGCTCTCAGGGTTTTTTGCTCAGTAAAACCTCCCCTGCTCCCATCCCCACGTATTTTCTCAGTCCCCTGGCACCATCCTAAACAAAGTTTATGGATTTTTCTCCTACTTTAATTATTTCCCTCTATAAAGCTCATCTATGTTCATAAGTTTCAATACCCACCCCAAATATTGACAGTTCCCATACTTAGGACTCGTATTCACCACCGAAGGTCAGCCTCTCGTCTTTAAGTAAACGAGGTGTATTTCGTGGGGACGCAGTCCTCCTGAGTCCCTAGGCTGAAAGCATTTTTGCACCTTCCACAGTTCACTTGCCCGTGATTGCCAACGTGAAATCAATACTCACTTTGTCTTCGCTGCAGCTCCCACACCCACTTCTCCCTCCCGCGCTCACTTCTACTGTGTTACTTCGGGGTTTCAGATTGTCTTATCCTTGTAGTTCACACTGTAGATCCAGATGGAACCCTGCCTTTTTTGTCTCTCGGTATCCTTTGTTTATACAGAGAGCCAAAATCTAGCACATTCCTACAAAGCCTTCAATAATTCCTCATTATGAAATAATATCCAGATTCTCTATTCTGACATGCAAGTCCCTTCCTCCACACGGTTTAACAACCAGCCCGAGTCTTGCAGTCAATTTCTGCTTCTGACTAACCTCTGTGTGTTTATTCTAGATTACTAATGAAGTATTGTTTGGCCTCTGGTGAGTGGTAAGTGTTTTCTCTTAGCTGAGTTCAAGCAAAAACAAACACCCAAAAGTTCAGCCTGTTTCAGGTTTTTTGAAGAATAAGACATGGCTTTCTGTAAAAGATCTTCCTTTGCTCATTTAATCATGCCTTGTCTGAAAGAACCAATCTCTCATTGTTCTGGAAAATACAAAGCCTGGATCGCTGGCTTTATTGAGTTGCAAAGGTAATAATTCAAACACAGGGCCATGTTGAAACAGAATCTTTGCTTAGTTTTCTAGTGAAAATAAATTCATTTTTATTTCTTTCCTTACCTGTCTCAATTTACTGATAAAATATTTTACAACATATTTTGTTATATGCACATTACTACATCAAGCTGATTAGCTAATGATAATAATATTTTTGTACTATACATATATAGTCTATCGAGATATAAAATCTACAATTTTATATATTATATGCATACTTTATGATTTTAGCCAATTTCAACAATCAATTTTGCCAGAGTCTCTATAGTGCAATAGCCCTTTGATCTTCTTCCTTCCTGACTAATGTTTTGTAACCTCTGGGAACATCTCTCCAAACTCACACCCTCCTAAGTCTCTGAGAGATGCTGCTTTAAAAAGCTTTAAGCACTGTTGCTCCTCCGACTTCAACTTTAGACTCCATGTAAAAACATGTTCATGGGGTACGTGCCTCTCTGTGTCTGGTACATCTCAGTCACAGTCAGTGTGAATGTGATCAGACACATGTTCACAAAGGACAATTACTTGTTCATTTAAAAAGCCTAGCTTACTTGATGAATAGTGATGCTTTAAGCTTTACGGGTTTTTTTTATTATTATTACATATTTTCCTCAATTACATTTCCAATGCTATCCCAAAAGTCCCCCATACCCTCCCCCCACTCCCCTACCCACTCATTCCCATTTTTTTTTGTCCCTGGCGTTCCTCTGTACTGGGGCATATACAGTTTGCGTGTCCAGTGGGCCTCTCTTTCCAGTGATGGCCAACTAGGCCATCTTTTGATACATATGCAGCTAGAGTCAAGAGCTCCGGGGTACTGGTCAGTTCATAATGTTGTTCCACCTATAGGGTTGCAGATCCCTTTAACTCCTTGGGTACTTTCTCTAGCTCCTCCATTGGGAGCCCTGTGATCCATCCAATAGCTGACTGTGAGCATCCACTTCTGTGTTTGCTAGGCCCCGGCATAGTTTTAAATTTAGAAATAAAAATCGCTGAAAATTAAAGTCACCAACAATAGTCTCGAGCTAAGAAGCCACTAAAATTATGTGCTAATATGTTTACATAATGTGAGCTGGTCCCATCAAGAGCTAATATCAAATAGCACACTAAGATTTCAATAACTTTGAACAGTATAAAATTACAAAATACTTGATATAAAAACAAGTCACTATAACCAATGCTCACTGTTTCCTGCCTGAGCGAAGACTAAACTGAAGACAGATGAGTGAAGGGTCTGCCTCGTCAACCATATTCTCATACCACACATGCTAACCAAGATGCTCAGCTCTACCCTTCGTGCTTCATCCTCACATGCCTGAGCCTCAGGTTAGGTTGGGCAGTGTGAGAATAGATTCTTTTCTGATGCAATACATTCTGATTGTAGTTTCTCCTCCCTCTATTCCTCTCAGTTCCTCTCCATCTTCCCTCCTGTCAAGATCCACTATCCTTCTGTCTCTCATTAGAGGAGAATGGGCTTCTAAGAGACAACAATCAAACATGACAAAATAAAATCTATAATAAGATGAGGCAAAAACTATTTATTTCAAAGCTGAACATGACTATCCAAGAGGAGGAAAAGTGTCCCCAAAGCAGGCAAGAGTTAGAGAACCACTTGCACTCATAGTCAGGAGTCCCATAAAAATATTAAGCTAATAGGTAAAATATATACACAGAGAACCTGGTATAGACCCATGTAGGCTCTGTGGTTTCCACTTCATTCTCTGTGAGCTCATATGTGCCCTGCTTAATTGATTCAGAAGACCTTGTTCTTACAGTATTTTCTACCCACTCAAGCTCTTACATTCTTTCTGTCTCCTCTTCCTTGGGGTTCCCTGAACTCCCTGAGGTGAGGGATTTGATGGTGACATCCAATTTAGTCCCACACACCCTATATATATATAGGCTGTGGGCTCTCCATCTTTCCCATCTACTGCTGGGGGAAGCCTCTCTGATGATGACTGAATAAGGTACCTATCTATGAGTATAACAGAATGTCATTGGGAATCATTTTATTGATTTTTAGACCAATTTTATTTAGTTTTTACCCCATGTCTTTGGGTTATCTAGTCACTGGTTCTTGGTTACCCAGGCAGTGTCTGGTATGGGTTGCCTCTCATTGAGTGGATATTAAGTCAAGACAGATATTGGTTGGCCACTCCCACAAGTTCTGTACCACCATTGCCCTAAGATATTTTACAATCGTGATAGATTGTAGGTCAAAGGTTTTTGAGCTATGTAAGTATCCCTGTTTCTCTCTTGGTTGCCTGCAGAACACCTTCATTAGCAAGGAGACTAGAACATAGGGCTAAAGGCTCCATGTAGGCACCAACTTAACTTCTCCATGCTCAAATGCTGAGAAACTCTTTAAAAATACTCAACATGCTTAGCCATCATGGAAATGCAAATGAAAACTATGTTGAGATTCCATCTTATACCTGTCAGAATGGTTAAGATCAATAATACAAGTGACAGCTCATGATGGTGAGGATTTGGAGCAAAGAGAACACTCTTCCATTTCAGGTGGAAGTGAAAATTCTTACAATCACTAAGAAAAATAAATATGGAGGTTCTTCAGAATGTTGGGAATTAATGCACCTTAAGACCCAGTTATAGCACTCTTGGGCATATATCCAAAGGATGCTCCATCATACCACAAGGACACTTGCCCAACCATGTTCATTACAGCTTTACTCATAATAGCCAGAAACTCTAAACAATCTAGATATTCCTCAACAGAAGAATGGATACAAAAAAATGTGGTATATTTACATAATGAAGCTGTTTAGAAAAATGACATCATGATATTTGTAGGCAAATGGATAGAACTAGAAAACATCATCCTAAGTGAGGTAACTCAGACCCAGAAATACTAGTATGATACATATTCATTTACAAGTGGATATTAACCACTTATAAATGGTTTTAAGTGAATGAAAACCAAGCTACCATCCATAGACCAGAGAGGTTAAGTAAAGAGGAGGGGTTTAGGTTGTTGGTCAAGGGAGTCCTATGGAAAATTCCAAATAACCCATATTGATGTTAATACATAGGGCTGCTCTCCACAAACTGGCAAGTGGGCTCCATGGCCCAGGATAACATCCACACAACTCATTGCACAGAAACCTTTCTTAAGAGCGCTAACTCCCTAAGTGACCAAACTGCAGATGGAAGAAATCCTCATTGCCTATCAAGCTCCCTGTAAAAATCTTTGTTTGACCCAAATTCTTAATTTTGTTTGACTCCCTAATATTTGTGAGGTACATAATATGGGACACCTGACTTGAAAGGAATCCTGTTATTATAACCTTCCTTGGCAGGCATTGCAGAGGATACAGAGGAGACAGGCACCCTCTCTGACCTTCAGGTTCCATAGCAGAGAAAACAGGTCTCTGAGGTGACAGTTTGGATGCTAATTAAAACATATGACATGTGAAAGTACGTTTGTGAAACTAAATCAACACACAAGTAGAAAGTATGTTTATAAGAGGCCCCAAGAGTTCTTGCCTTAACAATAAAGTCCTCAGATCACATTTATGCTCTTGCTTCCTAATTGGGATAAAATTCACACCTCTGGGGAAATCACTTTTCAGGACAAAAGATTTCAAGTTCCATGTGTCTCTGTATGAAACCAAAAAGTAAGTGCATTTTGATTGACTAATGGCTGTGTAACTTTGAGGGAAAAGGAGCTAAAATAGGACTTGGGTAAAACTAAGGTGAAACTGAGCAGACTGGAGCAAGATGTACTTCAAGGTTTCAGCTAACAAAGACAAAATATGAAATAGAAGCATATATTTCTGACAGAATCCCCACAGAAGTTACATTTATCAAGGTCAGCACTCACCTTCCAAAATCTATGGATCACTTAAGACCAGCCAGAAACTTCTGAGAAAGGAGGGAGAGAGTTCTGATTTCTTCTCAGATGACCTCTTCTCTCAAGTCGTAACATATTCCCTCAACTTTTATAGCTTCTGAGAAGAGACTCATTACTTATTTTCCAAAAGTTAGCATATTTTCTCTAGTTTCTTACTTTAGGCCATAACCTTGTCCTAGTGGCTAAGTTGTCAGGCTGGGTACTTCTTGTGTATTTCTGTATAAATCCCAAATAAGAAAGAAACAGACATATCTGAAACTGAATTAATCCTCTACATAGCTGGTTAATTTAGGCTCGTACCGGGGATCACCAGCTTTCATTGATGGCCAAAGTCCTAACACTTAAAAGAAAGGCTAACCACTGGATTCTAATTCTAAACACATTTGAACCATGGATAGATAACATTGAGGAAAAATGAGGTTTAATTTCCCATATATATCTTCTCCTTCTTCCACCCTACCTTGGCTTTCTACTCCCACCATGCTTTGATGTTCCTTTGTATATATCAAGAAACCTGAACACACACAGATGCATACACACATACACAAATGCAAATACACTCATACAGACACACACTCATACACAGACACACAGATACACAGTCATAAACACAGATACACACACACTCACACAGATACACACACCTACAGATACATACACACACATACACTCAGAGATACACACACACACAGAGAGATGCACGCATATTCACATACACATAGACACACACACACAGAGAGACAGACAGACACATGCACACAAACACACATCTTCCCAAATCTCTGTCCATGTCTTTCTAACATGGATCCTTTCACACCTTTCAACACTTCTGTGATTATAACATTTTTCACATAAGTTAAACACAATCCATTCATTATTTTTATTATTTAGCTGAAAATGCAGAATAAGGAAGAGAATATGGGAAGGATAACTGATACTAAAGGCCTTATGAAAAAAAAAAAGATACATGGAAAACAACTGCTGTAGACACTTCCACATATACATATAATATACATAGATTAAATGTAGCTACCCAATAATAAAGAGGGCAATACCCCAACCAGATATTAATACTACCCGATGGAAATTCCAGCAGTAGGAATAGGTTACCTCTTTTTGAATTGTTGTCTAATTGTTGTCCCATAGTACCTGCCATCTGCCCAGAAATTCAAGTTATTGCCAATGTTATCGGTTATCCCACAGAACTTAATTGGTAGTACTCTACTTTTTAAGTCATAGAATACAGAGAAATCTAGCTGATACTGACCAGAAAACCTCATCTCTACACGTTAGCTTTCCTAAAGCTGAAAGGTACTATGCTTGCTCCTGCAGGAGAATAATAATTATTCATCTCACTTAGCTGTGAGCCTGTGAGCTACATCCTACACCCCGGGAAGATATGCACACTGGTGCAATAAATGTAACAGAATTAACCTACCACGTTTAGAGTCTTTAAGGCCCACAGCACAAGAGGAAACCCATACCTGACTCTATACATGAGATTTAAAAATGGCACAGCTATATTAATCATTGGCTCCAGAGGAAAACCTACTACTCTTTTACTGCTAGATGGACAGAGCATTCAAACAACTCCCAATGACTTCTTGATATCCCCTTAGGTCATTGACAAACTGACCCTCATCAATGAATCTGCTTCTTGAAGTAGATAGTTAACTTGGAGACACAGCTGCTCACTGTTCAGAGAATCAGAGACCAGGGAGTGCTCAGCCCTAAATGTGATGTCTATAGCATATGCCTCTCCTCAAGGCTCAGAGATCATTTCAGAAGAAGGGTCTAAGATGCATGGTGAGAGCCAGAGGTTGTGAATGACTTCAGAGAAATCATGTTTTCCAGGTACAAAAGAGCAGATGACATAGGAGCTCATGCAGATTGTAACAGCATGTCAGGACCTGTAAGGCTAAAGAGAGATAAAATTTCAGTATGGAAGAAGGAAGGTAAGCATGAACTTCTACCTCTTGCTGAGTTGATGGCTCCTGGGAGAGGGAAAGTCAGTTTTCTTCAATGGAGTAACACCTGCTATATAACACACTATTAGGGCATCCCCAACAACCCACAAAAACTGGACCCATTGGCAAGGGGGAGGGGAGAAAGAAAGAAAACATAAAGTTGGGTGGATAGGGAGGTTGTGAGGACCTGGGAAATGCTGGGGGGAAAGATAATCAAAACATAGTGTATAGAATTCTTAAAGAATCAATAGAAACATTCAAGAAAGAAAAAGAAGAAGCAGGACTATAATGGCATTCTATGGCACCCTTCAGCTGAACTACCTCAAAAGAATGCAGTTTATTTGGTTCCTTTGTGTTAAATATAAGGAGTCATAGCTTTCTTCACTATTACTGCTTTGGAGTATCTCTTTATGAAATGGTAATGTACATTATCCATTCATTCTGGAAGTAGGGACTTCAGCAATACCTAGATTGGGGCTGCTATGAATTGTGCTATTAAAACTTTTATAATCTTTGACAAGAGATGCAGTATTACTTGGGTATAAATACAGAAATATATGTCTTACAATTTGTATATGCTATCTTAGTAGAAGCAACTACTTCCTACTGGAAATAACATTTAAAAATACAACCTTACATTTCTGATAATAGCCTATGTGTTTTTTTATGTTTTTTTTTCTTTTTCTTTTCTTTTTAACATTTTATCACTGAACTCAGTGGTTCTCTGTTTTTGTTTTTATTTTTATTTGAAGATTGTATTTATTTATTTATTTTATATATGTGACAAGTACACTGTAGCTGTCTTCATACAAACCAGAAATGGGCATCGGATCCTGTTAAAGGTGGTTGTGAGCCACCATGTGGTTGCTGGGAATTGAACTCAGGACCTTTGGAAGAGCAGTCAGTCAGATGCTCTTAACCGCTGAGCCATCTCTCCAGCCTGTTTTTTTATGTTTAACAATATTTTATTTACTTTTAATTTTTGCCATCTGACTCGCATATGGTTATTTCATGGTAGTTGAAATGTTTGTGGTAAAATATAAATATAAGCTCTCAGATCACAAATAATTTACATATGTTTATTTGTATATAAATAACCTTTTATCTAAATATTATACTACATTTAAATAACCATTAAACCTAAAATGCCACATATTATTACAGAAAGACAGATGGGGGGTGAATAGGTAAATAGGCAGGAAATAAGAAGATCAAATACCCAGACAGTAAGTGTATATGCCTATGTGTTCACATGCCTGTTTACATTTCTAATCATGGAGGAAAATAACCTTTAAACGACAAAGGACACTGCTTTAGAAAATCTCAGTTGGCTATGTGTGAGGTCAACCACAATGTGAAACAACTGCTTTCTCTCTTAGCTAAATAAAACTCACTAAAGACTTTGTAAAATGATTCAAGAACTGCAGGTTATGTCTTTTTTTAACATTTTGGTAAAATAATTTCTAAAATTGGTTTTGCACTTTCAAATCGTTCCTGATTTTAGAAACTTTTATTCTGAAGAATCTTTCTGATGCTTTTTGACTGTGTGAGAAGCTCCCAAGAAAGCCTTTTTTTTTTTCTCTCAGAAGCTCCTTATATCAAACAAGCCTCCTTGAGGTCTACCTTTCAAAAACTATTTGAATCCAGGATAGCTATACTAGTGAGACTTACCTATAGAGAATTGCTACACTGAACTTTTGGTATTATTTATATACTGGTGCCATTCTTTAAATCTAAAGAATGACTATAGTCTCCATTTCGTGAGAAAGAAGGAAAGCACATGAGCAGCTTGATAATGACAACCAAGTGTGACACATAACAGACCTCTCGTCGAAGAGCCTGATGCATAGACTGAGAACTTATGGGAACTACTCCCAATCCTCTTCATAACAACTAAAGAAAACATCCAGTCTGGATTTCCGTCTCTCCCAGAAACACTAGTAATTGCCCAACTGCCTCAGAAAACTATGATAGGAATCAAATGAAATAGCATATTAGAAAATGCTCCGTTATTTTATCACTACATTTAGGCAAACAACTTTGAAATGTTTTCCTTTGCTATTTCAGTGAAGCAGAAGCTGCCAGCTTTTGTTATTAAATTCCAGAACTGGCATTTTTGGATAGCTTAAATTTTAAGCTATCTGAGAGAAATGCCAGGCTGTAGATGTGAGGCATAAGGACCTTGCTGATAATGTGAGTGATTATGTAATTGCCTAAGACCCTATACATTTCAAGAGGATTCTGCAAACGGAATTGTGGGAAGTTGGAATGCGAACCAAACCTGCAGAGTAGCAGGAAGCAGGGTTCACAAGCTGGCTCAATATCCTAAGCACCTCACTCACTTACTCTGAGACTTTAAGCTGTAGGCAAGACTTTCTTACCTTGAATTTCTTAAGTAGCTAACTCAAAATTCACCTTATTCATAAAACAAAATCTTTTTGAAGAAGGATTAAGTCTTTTCTTAGCTGCCCACTCACTAGCATTATACTTTTTGCTAAACAATCAGAATAAAAAGCTAAGGCAACCACAGACTCCATTATTTCCTCCCCAAAACGACATTTTAGCTTGTCTCAGAACTTCAGGGTCTTCTTGCTGGTGGTAAGATGGCTGCTAGGGCAGCATTTGAAGGTCATCAAAGCACAGCTTCAATTCTCCATCCCCACATTCTCCCCTACAATACCCCCAACAGCTGGTACATGTTCTTGCTCATTCCCTCCTCGGCCCTGTATGAAGTATATTTTCTCTACTCTCATTCAATCCAGTCCATGATAAATATTTGTCTTTGTTAAAGACTTCTCAAGCCATTTGAAGCCAGTGCCATTAACCAAAACTCAAAATACTGTTTTCAACCCTCATTTTTGTCACTTGATACTTTCTCTAGTGAATTTATCTGCTTTTTTCATATAAAGTACAGGTACCTGCTTCTTTTTAAAAAATGTGCCTGGGAATAGGAAAGAACATTCAGAATCAATAACAAAAATACAATGGGAAACTTAACCAACCAAACATAGGTGAGCCCCAAAACATTCCCTCAAGAATATTATTGTGTCATTGGACCAGGGTGGGTGTAAATTCAGTTCTGTTTTGTGGGAGATCGCATAATGCTGAGTCTTGTACAATTAAGTCTATGCTTTGTAGAAATTTTAGTATCAGAACAGAAAACCAATGGTTTTTGTTTAGACCATCGAGCTAACACAGAGGGGGGGTGGGGAGGGAGAGGGAGAGACACAGAGAGAGAGACCACTAAGAACTCAAAAACTATACTATAGCAAATATATATTTATATTATTTCTGAATATCTTTAGCTATTTTTCATTAATTTCTTCTGTCTGAATAATCCTCATCTCTTAAAAAGTTAAATAGAAAAACTCAGATAATTTCACCAAATTATCTGTCTTCTGAACCACAGTATAACCCCAGTGCCAGCCTGACTTTAGACAGATATGGAATTTTTTTCAGTGTCAGATTCAGAGCTTTAAGAGTTAAAAGTCAGTACGTGAAGAGTTGTTTGTTCTTCGTCAGTCCTTTTGAAGAAAAGTAATGTTGAGTGGAACAGCATGAGCATCAAGGTACAAATACTGTCTGTGTCCACTGCTTAGCAAAGACATCCTACCGCATCAGACTTGGTGTGGTCCCACAATTTACTATTTTAGTTCCTATCTGTCAGAGTAGATTAGGGGCCAACTAGAAGAACTGGTGTGAAGTGGCTAGAAAGAACTGTTACAAAGGCTGACTGCTGGGATGCTCGGAAAGGATAAGAGCTTCAAGAAATAGCTGGGATCCATTGCATCTTGAGGCTATTTTGATGCATGAGAAGTACATTAAGATACAAGTTTTAAAAAAGTCCTCAAGGTAAATACAATTCCATAAACTTAAAAGTTAGTAAAAATTTTAAAAAGTAGTAAAATTAGTTTTAAAAAATTAGCTGTGTAGCTGTACGGCCAAAGCAAGTTGTGAAGAATAAGCCTGGATGGACTATACCTGTGTACACCTTTTGTCATGTTGAGATGTTTGGAAATTGTGAAAAGAAAGATCAACTACTGATTTGATAATAACCATCTCCCACACGTGCCCTAAGAAAGTCCCCTGAATGTCTGCAACTGAGACTGTACTACCCAATGAGGTCTAAAGTCATTTGCGACAAGCATGTGTGTAAACACGCTTCCGTCGTCACATGTCACCTAGCCTCAGATTGCTACTCGAGTCAGTTTTTATGCTCATGCCTTTTCATGTTGGATGCAGAATCAGCTGACTGATTTTCTTGCCACTTGGCTTCCTTCGTATCTGCTTTGGTGACATCCTCCGTCTTTTATGTGTCTGATGCTCAGCTTCAGAGGAGACATGTTTTGCTCCATCCTTCATCAAAATTAACATTATGGAAGAAAGGTGTAACTAGAATGTTTTAGGGAAAGAAAGAGTCTTCATACTGTGTTTTGAACAATTGTAAATTCTTAATAATGACAAAAATTAAGAATTCAAGGTAATTCCCTTAAGGAGAACAGTTACTGAATCCATCCAATTCTCCCACTCTCATGTTCCCTCTAAGAAATGCTTCCAGCTTATCTGACTTGGCCTTAGGAGTGGGACTCATTTTAGCAATTCAGTAGTACATTTTTTTCCAAAGTACTTTTTAAAAGTAGTAATGTACATACAGATTCCTAAACTTCTAAAAGATGCATCAGTTATTCAAACTACTCGATGGAAAAATAAAATACTGCTGCCCGTGTGCACCTGTGTGTGTGTGTGTGTGTGTGTGTGTGTGTGTACATGTGTGTGTGTGTGCGTGTTGTGTGTGTATGATGCATGCCTGTGTGTATGTGGAGGGTTGTATGTAGAGGTCAAGGTCAGACATCTTCCTCAATGACTGTCTACCTTATGATTTTTAAGGCGAGGGATCTCACTGAACCAGGAGCTCAACGTTTTAGCTACACTGGCTAGTCAGGGAGGCTCCAGATTTGCCTGCCTTCCTACCCCTGCAGTGTTGACATGAGCCACAGAGCAGCTTTTATGTGGGTACTTGGGATATGAACACAGGTCCCCATGGTTGCACTTTAACCACTGAGCCATCACCACAGTTCTACCACTGAACACTACCATTCCTTCCCCCACACCTGTTCCCCGTCCTCACACCTCTCCTCACCTCTCTCCCACCTAGTTCCCTCTCTCCATCCGTCTCTGATGACTATTTTGTTTCCTCTTATCAGTGATATTCACACATCCTCTCCTTTGAACCCACCTTATTACCCAGGTTTTTGGGGGCTCTGTGTAGTGTGGTAAGCCTAAATTTTATAGCTAATGCCCAAATGAGAGTGAGAATGGAAATTGGTGGGGGTATCTCTGGGACCAGCTGGAGACCTGAGATGGGAGAGGCTATAGGGAGTCTATGGAGATGACCCTAGCTGAAATTCCTATCTGTAGGGGATACAGAGACTGAAGGGGCCACCTTCTGTATCCAGGCAGGACTTCCAGTTGAAGGAATGGAACACCAACCCAGTCATAAAACTTTCAACCCAAAATTAGTGCTGCCTACAAGATGACAGGGATAAAGACTAAGCAGAGACTGAGGAAGTAGCCAACCAATGACTGGCCCAACTAGAGACCCATTACATGTCAGAGAATCAATCCATGACACTATTAATGATATTCTGCTATGCTTGCAGAGAGGAAGCTGCCATAACAGTCTCCTGAGAGGCTTCATCCAGCAGTGGATGGAAACAGATACAAAGAGCCAAAGTTAAATGTCAGACAGAGCTAAGAGAGTCTTGTGGAAGAGGAGGGGATATAATTGATTGAGCCAGAGAGGTCAAAGACACCACAGAAAGATCTACAAGGTCAACTAACCTGGGCCCAAGAAGGCTCACAGAGACTAAACTACCAACCAAAGAGCATGCAGGGGCTGGACATATGTAGATGAACAGCTTGGTCTTCGTATGGGTCCCCTAACAATTGGTGCTGGGGCTGTCTCTGACTGTTGCCCACCATTGGATCCCCTTTCCCTACCTGAACTGCCTAGTTGGTTTTCAGTGGGAGAGAGGTGCTTAGTCCCGCTGGGATTAGATGTCCCAGGGTGGGATTGTACTCAAGGGGTGGGAGACTTCTCTGTCTATGAGCAAAAGGGGAGGGATTTGCAAAATCAGTACTGGAAGGAGAGGACTGAGATTGGAATGTAATGTGAAAAAAAATGAGAAAAAAAAGAATTCCATTCATTTTGTTGTTGTTGTTTACCTACTGTGGATTAAAGAATAATTGCTCACTTTTATAGAACTTCAGGTAAACATCAAACAATGCAAGTAACTGGAGAAGAGCCTTCCCTCAATTAAAAATTATTTGGTTAGCTCTCTGTACTAACATCCACCTTTTCTTGCTAAGAATGGTAGCAGTGGAGAGATGTCTTCCACAGGCTCATGTGCTACATGACTGTCTGGTTCCCAGCAAGTGACACAGTTTTGGTGGGTCTGGAAACTCCAAGAAGTGATGGCTATCTGGAAGTAGATCACTAGAAGGGGTGACATTGAACATTATGCCTGGTCCCCAGTTCTCTTGACGCTCCTTAACAAGCCACACGCTCTTGCTTCCATGATGCTACCCGAGAGCCAGGAGCAGAGCATCTACGGACAAAAGTCTGAATAAACCTGTCATCCTTGAGGTTGTTCTCTCAAGTATTAGGTCACAATGAGGCACAGAGAAGGATCTGTGTGTTAATTTGTGTCTCTCCTGTGAGAAACTCTGTACAGTAACAAAGGCCTGTGGGACAGACCCAGGTTCTTCATTTCCTTATGTGATGGCTTAAATTAACTGGGTTTTTTATTTTTCATTTTTATTTTTATTTTTATTTTTTAATTTCATTAACTCCTTCACCTTGCAAAGAACTATTTGCTTCTGTTTTCATTTTCACACAGGGCCCTGGCTTTGTTACTATTATATATGTTGCATGATCTTCACTGTCTCTTTCCCTATGATCCAAGGAAGAGGTATTCATTTGCAACATACAGAGTCTTATAATAAAGTTCTGAGAGATGATGATAATACCAAATCGCCTAGAATGTCATATAAAATATATTCAAATAAAGTTTCCTCTCGTCTCTCACCTGTAAAATGTAAACTGAGTTTCAGAGAATGGACTCTGTGCTACAGACAACTTGCACATAAGCAGACCCACACAGCTCCTAGACTCCATCCTCTAAGTTTCTTTTCTCATCTAGAAAATCCCCCTACCTCATATATTTCAGCAAACATATGATCTCCAAAGTCAGCTTTTCTAATAGCACAGGCTTTTCTGGCCCTGATCCCTCTGAGGCTCTTAGCTTCCTTTGTTTGCTCCTGTGCATCATCATAAATCTATGCTTGCAATTCAGAATAGCACTCTCCCCTGCTAAATGCATACCATTTACTCCCTCGGTGCTCTGCTCAATAGATGAATACAATACAATGAAACCAGAGGCTTTGTCTGGATCTGACTCTATCAACCACCTGTCAAGAATTACAGCTGTGATGCTGCATATACTAATATACTAGCTGTCTTAGTTTCTGTTGTATTTCACCTGTTGCTATGGTGAAATACGCTGATAAAGCAACATCCGGGAGGATGGTTCACTTTGACTCACAGATTCAAAGCACAGTGCATCCTAACAGGGAAGTCAAGGCAACAGCAGCATGAAGCAACGGCTTACGATGCTTACAGAGTCATGAACAAAGAACAATGAACAGACACAGTCTACAGTTCTACATTTTTAGATGTTATAATCCAGGATCCCTGCCCAAGTAATAATCCTGGCCACAGTTAGAGCACGTTTTCCCATATCAATTAATCTTATCTCGGTAATCCTTCAGAGGCATGACCAAATGCCTTTCTCCCAGATGATTCTAGACATTGTCAAGCTGATAATTAACATTAACCATCACATGAACCCTTAGAAAAAATATTAGCCTTCTTGTACTTGGGCTTATTGAAATGAGCTAGACCTAACATTACATATGAAGTGCCTTCTCAAAGGTTAGAAAAGACTCTGCATACTAGGATAGGTCTTTCTTCATTTCTTTTATATATGAACATAATTGGAATCCATTTCCTACCACACAGTACCCCCTGAAGTCATCTTGATTCCTATCCACTACAATTAACTTCACATGTATGAAAATATGTGATTTTGGGCACACATAGGTGAAACAACATTACAGGTCTTCCTCTTACTGAGGCACACCAGTCATGAATCAGGGGACAATATGCACAGTATATACAACCCAGTTACTATGAGTATACAGTTAATACAGAGAAGCAAATATTTCTTCAAGATCATAATTTTCTTTTTTTTTCTTAAGTGACCAAATTAAAATTGCTGATCAGGTAGAAGTTCTGGTTTTCATTTTTGAGGAATGTCTACCATGCTTTTGATAATAGTTGCATCATTTGCACTCACACAATGTAAAAATAATCAAATTTCTCTACCTCCTCATTAATGCTATCTTCAGGGGTTTTATATCTTTTTTAGTGGGTGTGAATTAGTAGCTTAATGTTTCCTTGGTTACCAGTGATGTTGAACGAAAGCTCGGCTGACCATTTGTACGTCTGGAGAAAATGCATGTTTATTTTCTTTGTCTATGTGTTAATTAGGTTGTAATCAGCTTTTCTTTACTTCCTCCTTTTTTTTTCTTTTGAGCTGTATGCTACATTGTAAATATAACTTTTACTCACCTGATGTAATCGTAGTCTTGGAGGCTTACTGCTGAATAAGCTCACCCTTTCTAGTTCTTTCTGAAATCTGGCTGGCTGGTTCAACTCAGCTGTTCTGGCCCAAACTACTCCTCTCCATCTCATCTCCTCATTTGTCCAATTACAAAGTCATTACGGTCAATATCAACAGTAATTCTATTCATCCACCGATGGGTGTTGATCAAGTTTTTAAAGGTCTAAGAACTTTTTTACACTCCACATTTGCATATTCAAAAGTTAAAGTTTCAATTAGTACCCTTTTCATATCTGGATCTGATATTGCCGTGTTTAGAGCTCACATTAACCTATGTAAGAAGTCAGTAAATGTCTCTCTGGGGCTTGGCATAATCTTTGTGAATGACATAGACCATTTTACTTGTTCCTCTACCTCATCCCAGGCTCTTAAAACTACTGAAGTATATTGTACAATAATAGGCTCACCAAATTGCATCTACTGTTTTAAATCAACAAATGGACCTTCTCCATTTGATCTTTCATGATATCAACACCTTTAGAACTATTATGATTTCCATAATTGCAGCTTCTTCTCTACACCATGTCAGCCGTGTAGCTTCCACTACAGCTGCTGATAATCTTTTCAGTCCTGAGGGATAATCCTATTTGGGGTAGCCAAGGTATTTAACATTTGTCTCACATAGAGGGAGTACATTTCATATATTATTATTGAATGTTTCAAATATTGAAAAACCTGTATTTTGACAGGATTTCAGACTAGATTTTTTTTTTTTTGAACTTTCACCATTTTCTGGCATTTGTTCCTAAGTACCTAGGAAAGCTAATGGAGATGCTCACCTTTCCTCAATTTCACTAAGAGGTCATTCTGTAGGTTCAATGGGCTGTCTATCTTGATCCCCAACTTTGTCAGGTCCCATAGGTTTACAATTAAACACTTCCTGCTCCCTTACTTCCTTTGTCTTTTGTCTCTCAAGCCTTTGCTCTATCACAACTAATTTTTTTTTTGTTATGCAACTATTTTTTCAACCCTTTTTGAGAGAAAACACATAAAAATTGCAATTGCAAGTACGGAAGGTTTTACTCCAGTGGTCACAATTGCAGTAAGTACTGTGATGTCTTTTTCAAGTAACATTTCTAGCCCCTCAACTCCTACCCTTGGTGTTAAGGATCTAAAACAGAGTTTCTGTTTTTAATGAAGGAAACGTCTGTCTATATGATTAAAATTCTGTTTGGGGGTGGCTTACTGTCATTTGGTGTCTCAGAGGCTCCTGCATCGTTCCTTGCTCCGGGCTCAAGGCTCCCCAAGTCTCTTCAGGCATCCAACCAAACTGGAAGACCTGATGCTTCCTCTGGAGCAAATTTCTCCTCTGTGACTTTCTATCAGATGTCTCCTGTCCTCTGCAACATTTCTGTCAGATGTGCTCTGATTTCTGCAACACTGGTGGGTTTTCTTCTTCTCCAATCACATTGTATGCCAGATGCAAAAGTAACGTGTATTCCCTGACTTCCATTCTGACATTAAAACTTTTTTAAAGTATACCAGCTGATAGAATTCAGCAGTTTTTCCTGCAACCTAGTGTCCTTCAGATACATGTTCAATTCCTTTGCCTGTGTGTTAATCAGATTGCAATTAATTTCCCTTTTTTTCTTTATTTGTATTCTTTTGTTACATGCATTGGAATTCATTCATATGGTTGATAGTCATTTTCTCTAATATTTTAGATAGCCTTTTACCTTGCCTGTTTGCTTTGATGAGTGGAACTTTTAGTTTTATGTAGTCCTAATTTATTTTTCCTTGCTGTCTGGATTTCGGGAATCTAATTCAATAAGTCAATATGGAGACTACTTATTCCTGTCTTTTCTTTGGTGAGTTTTAGCATCTCAGACCTGATGTTCTTATCTTTCTCCGTGTCTGGTATAAGAGAGGTCCAAGTTTCACTCTGTTGAGTGTGGAGGTACAGTTTGCCTTGCACTACTCACTAAGACACCATCCATCCCCACTTGTGTTTTTGGCATTGTTGCTGAGGCTCAGATGACAATATATTATCTAGTACTTGCAAAGTTAAGTCCTATCACCTAAATTGCCACTATTTCAGGACATAATCCTCATTTGTGAACAGTGGTGAGTGCTACTGATTTAAACTCTGAGATCTAAAGAATGCTAGAGACAGAAGTTTCTGTTTTCTTTTTTTTAATTGGGTATTTATTTCATTTACATTTCCAATGCTATCCCAAAAGTCCCCCACACGCTCCCCCACCCACTCCCCCACCCACCCACTCCCACTTCTCCCCTGTACTGAGGCATATTTGCAGGACCAATGGGCCTCTCTTTCCACTGATGGACGACTTGGCCATCTTCTGATTCATATGCAGCTAGAGACACGAACTCCGGGGGAAGGGTGGTGGTGGTGGTACTGGTCAGTTCATATTGTTGTTCCATCTATAGGATTGCAGATCCCTTTAGCTCCTTGGGTACTTTCTCTAGCTCCTCCATTGGGGGCCCTGTGATCCATCCAATAGCTGACTGTGAGCATCCACTTCTAAAAGAAAAGAGTAAGGAGCCTCTCTAGGTCTAATTTCCTTCATCCTCAGTAGATGTCTTACTTATCCCGTCATAGCAATGACAGATGCTCTTTGTCCTGCTTCACTTTGAGTACTGCTGCCTCCATCTAGCTGTAGTCTTTGTGGATACAAAGTTTTGCCTGATTTCCTGGGAAGACAGGAGAGGATAAAGCATGGGTACCCCTTTAGCTTGCACTACATTCACAAGACACATGTGCTATTTAAAGTAGTCTTGGGTTGTAAAACCAATTAATATATTGAATGTATTTAATTCACCACTACTTATATAATATCCTTCACCCAAAGTTAAAATCTAATTTTAGAATTTTGATGGCTTAATAAAATAATGGCTTTAGACTTCTTGCTGCTCATGTTTTCATCTCATTACCTAAATAGTAAATACAGTAATTTAAAATGCTTTGATAGCTTTGATGTTACATAAAACAAAGCCTATGGTTTTCTCCTTGTTCTATTTCCTGTTCTAAATAGGACTTCTCAAACATCTCAAATATTACCATTTCTAGATGTAATTACTTGAGTTTTTAAATTTATTGCCAAAATTGTTTCTTATAAAAAATTTATTTATTTATTTATTAAAAGTGTTCCCCTCTGGGTAGCTGTCAGTACTATGTATACCACATCTGAAATTTAGACATATGGTCACCTGATCATCAAGGTAAATAAAAATCCATTTACCCCATAAGAAACTCAATCAATTTGGGAAAGTAATTTTGAGATAAAGAGTTAATATATGGAGCAGGGTATCTGTTAGCAAATGTTTGCCACCTGTTTCCACACTTGCTAGAAAATCCCACCAAAAGTTCATCCTACAGGAATTGACAGCGTTCTCTTAATTTCCGTTGAATCCCTCTCTTTCTGGAGTTCACATCTGTACTCCATCTCATTCCATTTAAGTTGTCAGCTATTTGACTATTGGTGGTTTGGGAGTGGAATGTGGTAAAAAAATAAAAATTAATTCTTGTTAGCAAAATACACATAAAGGGAATTTTTTTTTACAATTTGATTAATTTTATTTACATCAATTTTAAAGCTCATATTAAAACAAGTTAAATGTGAAAATGATCTATATGGCATATAGTAGGATACTAATTATTTACTAGCTATGCATAAGTGAAACACAGTCCACCCTGGTCACAGAGGACAGCCACAGATAACAGGAAATGAGAAAGGTGTGAAGAACAGCATACTTAGTCTCCCTTCTTGAAATCCAAATTCCACTGACAAGATTCTCTGCTCCATGCCTTCCTAGTTACCCCCACTTACCGATTACAGCCAGTTGTAAGCATTTTTACTCTACTCGTTGCCTCTGCTCATCACCCCAGGCTCGATTCATTTGTTACTGGGAGGCAAACTTCCCACTTACCCAGAGCTAATGTGAGGGTCCCACACCAGAGTAACCATGAGAGCAGAACAGGTGTCAGCAGGGAGAGAAGTGTCTGAGTTTCCCTCTCACTGTGGTGGCTGGTGAACTCACTAGGGTTGTTACCACAGTGGGAATGGCTCTGTAACAGACAATGTGAAGAGAATTGTGTTAGTTAGTTCATTTGAGTGGCCATAAGAAAATACTGAACTTCAGTGATCTTGTCTACCACTCAGTTTGATCTTAGCATGGAGATAAATAGATAGATAGATGATAGCTAAATGATAGATCAATAGATAGATATTAGATAGCTGATTGATGATTACATACACTATATATGTATATATATATACATATATATACATATATACATACATATACATACACAGAAAAACAGTAAATATCAGCTATATCTGAACAAGTGACAGAGAGTTATTTTCTCACTGTTCTGAAGGCCAAGGAGTCTAAAAGCAAGGAACTAGCAATGTGGGTGTGTGGTAAGGCCTGGAGCCTCTGGAGGAGAGCACTGTGGACTGATGCTGGGATCTCCCACATTTTGCTCTTGCAAAAGAGCAAATTAGCCAAATGTTGCCCAAGAGCCTTGTTCCTCCTGATAAGGGGAAAAGCCATCATGTGTTTATCATCGTAAATGCTCATACTATCATATCAGCATCTCATGAATTTTGAAAGCAATAATATTTAAATCTTAAAGGGATCTGAAGAAAGAGCCAGTAAGCTCTCAGACAGATGCCCAGAAGAGTTGGAAGCCATAATGTGCTGAATACTAAAGGGGCAGAGAGCACCAGAAGATACCGCAAGGGCAGTAGTAGAATATATGCAATGCCAAGCAGGACAAGAGACCCTTTGATGAAAGCAGCAAGGATCCAAAGACATCAATAAAAGAATAAAAGAAAGCCTTCTCTCCTAGGGATGTGAAGTTAGTGAAATAATGTGATTCAGATTCAGTGAAAGGAGAAAGGAAAAGGTAGGGGAGAGACATGTTGAAATCCCAAATATGGTGGTGGTGATGGTGGTGGTGGTGGTGGTGGTGGTGGTGGTTGTGTTTGGTGTTGCTGCTGCTGCTACTGCTGTTTGCTGTTGTTTGAGGGTGTCTAGATGGTACTGAGATAAATCAAGGCAGCTACCTTTAAAAAAGCATAGTCAGTCACATGAACCCTGCACCATGGTGTTCAGCATAAGCGGAGACCAGAGTGAGGGCAGTAAGTTGAGTGGCGATGTTTGCTATCTTTGAGTTGTGATGTCAGATTTAAAGTCACCATGCTGAACATGGAGAGACTGGAACCATGGAGAGGAGTCAGTGTTTGGCACCTTTTCCGCCAGGTGCAGCTGCACAGAAATAAACCACACAAACACCAGTGACCAACAGTGTGCACTGCACAGTCACGAGCAGGCACCGCACAGTGCCTTAAGTTTAAAGAAGGGCAACTGAATGTAAGAAAATGTGTAACCAGCCTAGCCAACTTCTGTGGCTTTAGACAAACAGAAACATAAGCACAAACTTGCTTCTCCCAGTAGCACTCACATAAGAAGAGACTGGAAAATCGATACCCAAGTCTGAGCACCAGGTGGAAAAGCTCAAGAGAAGACGCCGTTAAACCTTCTGCGGAAGCACGGTAGAAAAGACTGTTTTCAATATCAGCCTCGTCGTTCTTTTATTAAATAATGAGCTCTCTCTAAGATAATTGAGTTTTAATCATCCAAGAGATATTTGTTGAGGGCCTGAATCTGATCAATTCAATTTATCCAATTAAGTATTTCCTGACAATTGGCTATGAAACGCTCATTGTGCTAAATGCTGGGAGTAGAGGGGAACCCGGGATCTGCAATCTAAACTCACATCCCTGATGGGACTAAGGGGTGAAGATGGGAAGGAAGCTTAAAGAAACTGTGGCTCTCATGGTATGTGTTAGGAATCAGAAAATGCAAGGTGCGGTGGGAGCAGAAACTAGACCCCATTTGGAATAGTCCCACCCCTGTAAGTGTGCCCCATTGTTTATGTATGTGTGTAAGATGGGTACAAACACATTTCTAAAGACATTGCCTCTTACATAAAATTATTCTGGTGAAGGAACACATGATGTTTTGATGGGTACATTATGCAAATCTCAATTGCCTCTCATTGCTTCATCTAGCTCTGGGTAATAGATGGATACATTATCACAGTCTAAAGTCACCCTATTAGCAAGAGGAACCACAAAACACCGTGCTTCTAGTTGAGTGTAACTTAGTGCCCATTCACTAACCATTGAGGTTAAAAAAACATCTGAAGTTATTTATAAACATTATAGTCTTCTTGAAAATCCATAGTCCCCTGTGACACTACATCCTTTCCTAATGCTACCTCCGAAGCTTGATGCTTTACATCATTTAATTGGTTTGTCTGGTTGTTTAGTTTTGTTATTCGAGGCAGGGTCTAGCATTGCTCACTAAATTTCCAGTTTACTCTATAGTGTGAGAAAATCTTGAAGTCACGTTTTCTGCCTCCACCTCTCACTTGCTTGCATTGCAGGCATGTGGAAGCATATCAGCTTTTGTCTCTAAGTTTTGGTGGGACAAGGAGTCAGCCCAGAGGTCAGCACACTAGGCACATATATTTGTTATCACTCAGCTGCTGCCTAGGCCCCAGTAGCATATTTTGGGCCACACGAATAACTACTTGAAAGAAACGGTCATTCTAGTCTTGAAGCAAAAGATCATTGTGTTAAAGAATGTAATATTTTGTCCTTTGTATTATGGCAGATGTTGCATGGTTTTTATAATGAGTTAAAACTATAATATTGTGCTAATATTTAGAATTAATTTATTGGGAATGAATTTTTACTGATACTTGTTATCCTAAAGTCTGCTAGTCTGAACTCTTAACTTTCTAATTTGGCAACATAATTATTTCCATAATGAGTAAATATAGGAAAATGACTGGGAGCCAAAAGTACTAAATTCTACAACATGTGTAACACTACTAATTAATAAGAAATTCCTACACACAGTACACTTTCATGAGAGAGGATAAATTAACACTCAGGGAGTGATTCTGGCCAGTAAGCTCATGGAACATCCAGACAGGAGGCTGTCAAATCCACCCTAAGGTTTGGTCCTGAGTTTCGTTTTTGTGATAGTGCCTTGCTATATGATCCTGGTGGGCGTGGCACTCCCAATTTGAACTGGACTAGCTTTCACTTGGTACAGATTACAATCTTCCTGCTTCTGCCCCCTACCCTGAAGGTTCTTGTCCAGAGAAGAGTAAAACTCAAAAGCATCAGGCTATCACAAAAGAATGAGAAACTACAAGCAGAATGAATCTTTAACATTCTTTTTTTTTCCATTTTTTATTAGGTATTTAGCTCATTTACATTTCCAATGCTATACCAAAAGTCCCCCATAACCACCCACCCCCACTCCCCTACCCACCCACTCCCCCTTTTTGGCCCTGGCGTTCCCCTGTACTGAGGCATATAAAGTTTGCAAGTCCAATGGGCCTCTCTTTCCAGTGATGGCCGACTAGGCCATCTTTTGATACATATGCAGCTAGAGTCAAGAGCTCCGGGGTACTGGTTAGTTCATAATGTTGTTCCACCTATAGGGTTGCAGATCCCTTTAGCTCCTTGGGTACTTTCTCTAGCTCCTCCATTGGGAGCCCTGTGATCCATCCATTAGCTGACTGTGAGCATCCACTTCTGTGTTTGCTAGGCCCCCGGCATAGTCTCACAAGACACAGCTATATCAGGGTCCTTTCAGCAAAATCTTGCTAGTGTATGCAATGGTGTCAGTGTTTGGATGCTGATTATGGGGTGGATCCCTGGATATGGAAGTCTCTACATGGTCCATCCTTTCATCTCAGCTCCAAACTTTGTCTCTGTAACTCCTTCCATGGGTGTTTTGTTCCTACTTCTAAGGAGGGGCATAGTGTCCACACTTCAGTCTTCATTTTTCTTGAGTTTCATGTGTTTAGGAAATTGTATCTTATATCTTGGGTATCCTAGGTTTTGGGCTAATATCCACTTATCAGTGAGTACATATTGTGGCCAGCTAATATCTTCAACAAAATAATAGAAATCTTTAACATTCTTAAAGAGCAGAATTCTGTCTCTGCATATGCATCAAAACAAAAGAGGCACAGGGGCAGTGAAGAAAAATTTTACCCTATTTTGTTCTTACGGTGAATTAGAGAAACATTACATAGAAGGCAAGGAGAATTAAACTCAGTTTTAGCAGTTTGTATAGCACTCATCTGCTAAATATCCATTTTTATATAACACTGAGTGGATACATTTATAATTGCTAATACCTTTATATATCTCTCTCTGACTATTTTACTTATATTTTTTAACTTATTTTAATGTGCTCTTAATTGAAATAGGCTTACATCATTTCCCCTTCTTTTTATTTTCCTCCAGCCCCTCCTAGTTAGCCATCCTTAAACTCCTCCCATATTTTCAAGTTAATAGCCTCTTTTCATTTGATTATCATTGTTTTGTATGTGTGTATGTATATACATATATGTGTGTGTATGTATACATGTATATGTTTATACATATATGTATACAAATACATATATATGTAAGTATATATATATATATATATGTGTGTGTGTGTGTATGTACACTTACAAAATGTTATTAGATTTAAAAGATAGATGATAGATAGATAGATAGATAGATAGATAGATAGATAGATAGATAGATAGATAGATTATAGGTGTGAATGTGTGTGTGTGTGTGTGTATGTGTGTGTGTGTGTGTGTGTAAGTGAGTGAGTATGTGTGTATTTGTTAAGCCATTAGGCTTGACAATAATCCCCACTAGAACTATGTACTAACAAAAGAAATGTTTTCAAGAGGTTAATCAGGATGTTTCAAGCAACTCTCTAAATAATATAAATTATCAGTGTAGCCCCTGGTTGCTTCTCAGGTATTTTGAATAATATCCTATTGCAAAAGGCACTTTCCACTTAGGACACAGAGCTCAGATCATTCAAGTGAGATCTGACTTGAAAGCCCTTTTCCTGTAGTCTAGCTTCTACAGTTCTAAAGAATACTATATAAGCTGCCAACAGAGGGATGCAAAACAGTCCTACTCAGCTGTAACACACATGAACCATGGCAAGACATGCATATAGGTGCAGTGAATGGTGCTCATCTATCAGTTGTAACCAACAGAACTTTAGTTAGACTTAAGATCTACTCAACAGTAGAGAAATAATGTCCAGTCCCAGAAAAATTAGCCAGCTTCCCAAGACTAGTGAAGTCATTAACTTATATTTTTTATATTTAGTTGGTTATACTTAGTCGTTTAGATATTTTTTATATACCCTTCATTTTGTTAACTCTCTCTTCCTGTCCCCTTAACTCCACTGCCCGCTGTGTCATCGCTGGCTAAGCTTGCCCTAGTTAAGTAGCTTTCATAGTGCCAGAAGATGCTACAGAGGATTCTGAGGAAGAAAAGATACCAATCGTCTTGTCCTGCTGTGAACGCTATGAACTACACTTCCACCTTTCTAGGTACTGTGTGCCTACTGGTACAATAATGGTGCACCCGTTGTGGGAGTAAACCATCACCAACCACTCTGGGCTTGGATTCCAGGCCCACTCCATAGGAAGGAATAGATGCCTACTACCATAACCTCAATCAAAAATCCATACTGGGGAGATCATTGGCCCTAGTAAAAAAAAACTTATTACTGTTTTTAGATAAACTGATATGGTACCAAGCTTCCTTCTAAAGATTTATCTTTATTTCACAGATAAATGCTACTCTCAGCTTAGAGAAACATCTCTTTTCAGAGGATAGTAGTGAGTGTAGAGACTCATGGTTGCTCAAGTACTGAAACAAGTGAGAACTGAGTGCTCAGTCATGAATAAGACATTTATATCATCCACTCTAAGGCTCAAGGAACACTGCAGAAGAGGGAGAAGAAAAAAACATAAATGAAGGATAGAGAGAAGGGCTGCAAAAATGTTATCTTCGGAGCATGCCACAGGTATTACAAAAATGATTTCACAGCTTTTGCAAGGTTGCTTTAATGGGTCCTCCCAAGACTAAGCCTATTGAGAGTCAACTAAGGGCTGAAAAGGAGATCCTGGAACCCTACCTTTCCTTGCTAAACTAGTGACTGATGGATGATTGGTATTTTCTTCAGTTGTGACACAGAGTTAAGCAAATCAGGCTCTATGGATAGCTCCAAACTCATGGTCACACAGGCAAACTTGTTTAAAAACAGTGGGATACACACACACAAAAGACATGAATGTGTGAAAGGGACTTGCAGGTTAGAGGTGAGTCTTTCAGGGATGAAGGATCAGGCGGGGTAGAAAAGGAGGTGGGGGTAGAGAAGGAGGTGGGAGGTAGAAAAGGAGGTAGGAGGTAAGAGCAATTAGAATGTATCATATACATACTTGAAATTATCAAAGAACAAATTTAATAAAAATATTTTAATAAAATTAATCTGACTGAACCTTTTGGTTATAATTTTAATATAATTTTAAGTGGCTGAATTTTTTTAATCCTAGTGATTTTACATTGAAATCTAATATTTTTACACTGAATTTTGTCATTACATTTCTATTGCTGTGATAATATGATATGACCAAAGCAACCTATAGGAGAGAACATTTAGTGAGACTTATTAATTGTTTCAAAGGGTTAATCCGTGATCATCATAGAGGACACCATGGTAGCAGGCAGGCAGGAATGACACTTCAGCAATAGTTAGGAGCTTACATCTTCATCCACAAACACAAGGCAGACAGAATTAACTGGGAATGGCACACCTCCTCCAAGAAAGCCACACCTCCTAATGCTTTTCAAACAGGTCCACCAATTGAGGACCTAGAATTCAAATATATATGAACCAATGGGGGCCATTATCATTCAAAGCACCACAGACTAGGACAGTTGGGATAATGGATAAGCCACTATGTTATATTATTTGGGTCAATTTGTTTGTTATATTTTAATTTTAAGTTACCCTTCCCCATTGTTATCTGGTGCTCCCCATACACAATATCATAGGATATAAAGTTAGTCATGTGGACGTAGCTGTTTTGTCCATGTATAATCTGAAATGTCTGTGAATGTCTGCAGGAAGTATATAAAGAAAGTAACACCCAAAATTTATCATAAGCCCTCTTTATAAGATATTCTACAACTTTATCATGAATTTGTGAACTTTATAAAGGTATTAATTACTAGCTGGAATAACAGCTATATATACTCTATTTAACAAGAAAGAAGGTAGATCCAGAATATTAATGTCATAGATAAATAAGGAATTTTAGACTTGATTTCAAGTGAAATCTGTGACCTAATTTATAGAGACCAAAGTAATAACATGAAGGTTACACTTACTTAAAAGAAATTTCCCAAATTAAACAGCTAAAATTAACATCTCACATTTTTTCCTGATTACTTTTGGAAGTAGATTTTATTTGATTAGATTAGTTGGGGAATTTGAGGTTTGTGAAATTTCTCGAATGGTTATTTTTATCTTTGGAGGATTTGGAAGTCTGATAAATGGGACAAAAAATTAGACCATATGAGTCACTGATGGAAATGAAATTGGTTTTTTAATCATTGATGAAACTCCAAACTGTAACAGTCACTGCAAAACCTGTTTTACCTCATCAACTGCATCTGTCATGTATCCCCATCAGCCTGCAACTAAAGCTCAATGTTACAGCTTTTTCCATGTTTACTTATAAAAAGTCTTAGAAGTCTTTAGGACCCCCAGCTGGCAAGACAGTAACTCTGTTGGTAAAAGAGCTTACCAATGTGAGTCTGAGGCCCAGGATCCATACTGGAATGAGAGAAATGATTCCTGCAAGCTGTCTTCTGACCTCCATGTGTACTCCCAAACATACACACACACACACATTACAATAAACAAACAAAATATAAATATAATAAAAACTTGAGGACCACCAAGATTACTCAATGGGTAAAGACAATTTCTGCCAAGACTCACAACCGATCCTACATAATAGAAGGAAAAAAAAACACTTCTTGAATGTTATCTTCTGACCTCCACACAGACCATGATGCACAAGGCACACATGTATTCACAGACACACAAATAAATAAATGAAAATTAAAATTTTCCAGCATGCACAGAGCTCTGGGTTTGATGCCTAGCATCACATAAAACAGATAAGGTGACACATAACTATTATCTAATGTTTGGATGGTGGAGTTAGTAGGATTGAGAGTGTAAGATCATAGTAAGTTCAGACCAACCTAGACTTTATGAATCTTATCTTTAAAAATAGCATATGTGATGAGATAGAACAGCAGGTTAAAAAGCACTTGGCACTCAAGCTTGGAAATCTAAGTTTGATCCCTGGAACCTGTGTGGAAGGTAGAAGGAGAGAAATAACTCTACAAAGCTGTATTATGATGCCCACATGTGCACCATGCCCATGTGCATACAGCGTGCAAACAATAACAGTAAATCATATATTTATTTCTTAATCAAAGACCAATTAGTCAAATCAATTAATTGAAGATCTGAGAAAGGTTTTGTTTATATGAACTCTGCTTTTCAATAACTAATCTAATGAGAAAGTAAAATTGAAACTTTTTAAATGCTTACTTTAATATTTATTATTAAATTTTCACTTGAGGGGCTGGAGAGATGGTTCAGCAGTTAAGACTACTCTTGCATAGGACCTAGCTTTGTTTCCCAGCACCCATAGCTGCCTGTAACATAGTCTCCAAGGAATCCAATGCCTTTTCCTGGCCTCCACAGACATAGTGCTCATATGCACATATCCACACAAACACACACACATATACACTTTTTAAATAAAATATTTTAAATTACATGTAATATAATCATGCATTCACACACACACACACACACACAAAATTAAATGAAATTACCAACACTCATGCCCTAGGATTGTCATAAGAACCTAATGAAATAGTGATCCAAAGAGACTTGTCATTCCATTAACTCGCACCTGTAGCATCCCTAGTGGACAGCACTGACATTTGCAGTAGGACCATCTGGATTTGCCATTATTAGCAGCGCAAGCTGTGTGTTCTATTTCCCTTCTCCAGCATTAATTTCTACTCCCTCCAACTGGGATTTTGCAGCCCTCATTTACAGTGTTGTTCCGACTTTCTGGTGTTTACTGCAGTATCTACATTCTGGTAAGTTCACACGGTAATGCTAGTACCTCTCCCTAGATCCCAGCAGTGGTCTTGAAAACATTCCAGTTACTAGCCTGGTAAGCCTGTGCTGAGCCCCTTAAGCCTTGAACAAAGACTTAAGCACATTAGGATTGTTTGTGTGGTTTGGTTTGGCTTAGGTTTTATTGTTGTTTGTTTTTTGTTGCTGTTGTTATTTGCTTTGTGAATTATCACATCTGAGTTGAAATCTGGGAGGCATTTGGAAAAACAACTTATCTTAAAATTCTTCTATAGTGTTAAGCTCCAGGCTATATTACATTGTAATCCACTCATTGCTATACTCTTGGCACCCTGGGCAAAACATGAAGCCATAAAAATCTATAAGCCAAAGAACAACGCCATAAGAAAGAAACGTTAGTGGTTATACAATGTTTCATGATCCACTTCCAGTTTCCTTCTGTGTTTCTTTACTGTGACCTAAGTAAGTCTCTCTCTACAGGAGTAACATATGTCTAGGCTCCCCTAACACAAATTAAGAATCCCCTAGCTTTTCTTTCTTCTTTGCTTTCTGGAATCCTTCTCACCTCTATTTTCAGAGAAGCTGCCTTCCTTTCCCACAGCTCAGCCTCTTGCCACAAAGGAAGCTCATCTGCCCTAGCTATTAACTGCCAGACTAGACCCATCACCCTCTCCCCTGCCTGAGTTTCTGCACTGCTTTCTTTCCTCATCTCACACTGAGACCTGCACCAGCTTGCAGAAATTGCTCTTTCCCAGGGGAGGTTAACCTGAATTCTATGTTGAAGTCTTAACTCTGTTCTGGCTGCCTGATGCTTTATATTTCCAACATTCACTTTCCTCCTTTAAAGCTATAGGCTCTTTGCATCTTTGTCAAGATAAGGAAGCAGATGCAGGAAGCATAGAACACCCTGCATACCTTGCACACTGGTACAATTTTGATTTCGTCTGTTTTTCCTTTCTGTCCCTGGGACAAATGCCTGGGGAAAAACAAAAACAAAACCAAAAAAATCCCTAAAGACTTTTCAACACATTCTTCTATCAATCACCAATCCAGTGTTTAAAATAACTTCTCACAGCCAAGATTAGCAGACAAAGGATGCTCTGCACTAGGGTGAAGTTCTCCAACTGGGATTGGGAGATTATGAGTCAACAGCCATGCCTTTTTTATTTAGCTCAGGACTTCACCAAGTCAGAATGGTGAGGCAGAATCAAGCACTGTCAGTGTTCCCACCACCAAATCCCCATCCAAAAGATGTATCATAAAGATTTGTGAATAATGATTAAATAATTCCTGATTCTGTGCCTCCATAGCAAGTATACATAGACTGGTATTTTTCTCTAACAGCAGTTCAACTTCACATCTATACTATCCCACTATGCACCTAGGAGAAGAGAAATCTCTATCTAAAGTCAATTCTAGGGCTGAAAAGATGGCTCTGTAGTTTAGGAGACCTGCATTCAATTCCCAGCATCCACATTGTGGCAAATAGTAGTCTGTAATTCCAGCTGCAGGGGTTCCAAATCTTCTTCTGGCCTTCGAAGAAACCAGGCCAGCATGCGATCTACAGACATATGTGTGGGCAAGACACCCATAAACATAAAATAAAATAATAATAATAATTCAAATTTTTAAAAGAAACATGATAGAAAAATAGAAGACAATTTAAGAGTTTTTAAAGGAATTGAGGTTTTTAAATGTTCTGCCTAGACTATAAAAAGATTTGATAAAACCACAAAGTATAAAATAAATTATTTCTGTCATCTAACATTACTGCCAAAAGGAGACAAAAGGAATACCCAACTACAATAAAAGGTTCACTTGTTTCCTTTCATGTCTTTTTAAAATGAACATTCTCTTTTCATCAGATTATCTGCATTTTAGTACTAATTTGCTCCTCAAAATAGCATCAATTGTAATACTTTAGCCAAAATTATATAATACACTAAGAATTTCATGATATTATAAATGTAATGATCCCAGATATATCTAATTGCTTAGCTGTGCCTTTATAGATAATACAGTTATTATTAAGGTCATCATGGAGAGAGAGAAAATAGATGTAAACAGATGGGGGAATGTTAGATAGACCTGATATACAAAAAGATAGTCTGTACAAATTAAGTGCTTACTCTTCAAAATTAAAAGCACTCACGGGAAAACAAAAACTTATATATAAGTCTTAGCCTTTTGAGTTTTCGTAAGCTCAAATATTCATTTGTATTAAAAACATAACGGTTGACCTTTATTTTGGTTTCATCTAGTCTATGCCAACCATTCGCAGACACATTTCATTAAGAGAAGTTTTATTAATTTCTTAAACTTGAAAATAAAGATTAAATTTATTTTCAAATTGCAACCCATGCAGCACACTAAGTCCATCTCCCATATCTAGCAGGCAAGGTGAGATAACAATTTGATGATGGTAGATAAAAATAGCTCATTCAATGAGGTCAACTTGAGATCTGTCACTGGTATCAACAAGATGATGTGAGTGTGAAATTAGCTGACATTAGCCATGATATGAGTACTTATACAATCAAAAAGGCTCTTTTTTGTGATTTCTTAGCATAGAGCCACCAATTACAAGCATATATGAAACAAAGAGGAGAAAGTCAACTGCAGAACAAGAGAAACATCGCCAAAGCCTGTCATGCAATATCACTGACATGGAATGTCCACACTACCCCGGAGTATGCGTTTGACCCTAGGCAAATCTGTTGACCTCATTTGAAATATTTCAGAATCAGCTGACCATACTCATTTGTGTCTGACATCTTAAGATTTATTAGGCAGTAAACAATATAATATAGATATTTATGCTATGGTAACTGTCTTCATTATAAATCCAAAGATGTGGCCTAGGCTACATGAGACCTTGCCTCAAAAGAAAAATAAATTATTTGAATAAATAAAATCAAAATGAGTGATGAAATTTTACCTTCACTACACAGATTCATTAAACCTATCAAAATGTATGACGATGTTCTTAAATTTCCTGTATATGCAAGATATCTTAACCACATTGATATTATGCTTTTTAAGTTAGAATTATTTATTTCTATCTAACAACAACCAAAAATCAGGTACAGAGAGTTGAAATAACTTCACATTTCAGAGCACGGAAGAACCCCAGCTGGAATTAGGGGCCCCCCCATCCAACTGTCAGTTTTTGGAGTACGAGATTTTACATGGTTCCTAAGCATACATTTACATCCAGTTGTTTCCTGTTGCCCCTGAGAATCTCAGAATAGTTTACTAAGCTAAATATGATACCTACCGATGTGGCAGTGACAGAGACGTGGGTTTTATGCTGATGGCTTTTTGGAAGTTTCTGCTAAATTGAGTTGTGCGTTATAATCCAACTATCAATTAAATATTTGGTGTAATATTGATTTCTATTGCTGTAACAAAAGTCATGACCATCAAAAGCAACCCAGGAAAGAAAGGGTTTATTTTGCTGACACCTCCAGGTAACAGCTCACCACTGGAGAATCTCAAAGCAGCAACTCAAGCACTCACCTGGCGGTAGGAGCTGAAGCAGAGATGGTAAAGGAACGCCGCACCCTGGCTTGTTCCCCCGTGGCTTGTTCGAGTGGGGAAACTGCTCAGTAAGGTCAAATGCTACCATTGACTAGATAACCTTCTGGGGGGTCCGTGCTATATAATCCCCGATTCACTCTGAATAAAGTGCATGTGTTCATATCTACCACCAAATAAAGCAATGTGAACAGAGATCATCTCGGAGAGCTGCTTCTTTAAAGATAGTCACAGGAAGGCCTTCGCCTAAAGGAGTTGTGCCTTAAGACATCTGAAGACGGCTTTCTCTCCTTCAGCCCCTCAAGAACAAGGCACTTGCTCCCAATCGCTCTTCCCCTTTCTCCTTGGCGTGTAGATGCCCTGAGGTTAGGAAAGGTGGACCAGGAACGCTCCCACAACCCCATTCCTGACTTGCTTTCCTGGCAATATACTGGTGGTTACTTGTGTACCCAAGAGGATGTTGGTTACCACAGCATTCCTCTCAGACCTTGCTGTTTCCCCTTCTGGTCAACCATGCTGAGGCATCTGATGCCCTGATGGGAAACACAGGCAGTGGACTCTTCGTTCTGGCCTTTGCCCTACTTCCTCCGGCTGGCTTGCTGGTGGTGCCTGGGCACCCCCAGCAGAAAGGTAGACATACAGCATGTTCAGTTTGCTTTCTTTGACAATCCAGAACCACCTGTCCAGGGGTGACACCACCACAGTGAGCTTAGCATCCCCACATCAATAATTAATTACGAAAAATGTCCCACAATCTTGCCTGCAGGCCAAATTGATGAAGGCAGTTCTTCGACTAAGGTTCGCCTCTTTACAGGTCTGTCTAGTTTTGTGTTAAGTTGACCAAAAACAAGGAGCACAGTACCAAAATCCAATGGTTTCCACTTTTTGCATCAACTCCACTATCCACCACAAATTTTCAGTTTGTGCAGACATTCTTTTATACTAAGTAAATACCTTTTAAATTATTTCCATTGATCCAAAACCATTTTTCAAATCCACAAATCACACTTTACTATTCATTTCTACATTTGAAAAACAGGACTTACACATTAACATAAGAATATTAATCTGATCCTACAGTCTATGTATTAGATGTCAGTGAAATTCTACTCAGTCTTGGAAATAACGGCAAGACACCACTGATAGGATTCGACAGCTACAGTCTGCAGCGAAGAGTCACATTCTTGCTGAAACTGACAACTCCAATGGTGCTTGAGAAGTTGAGAAAGGCCTTACAAATGCTGGGGAAACGCTTCGCTCCTGGGAAGAGGTGGAGAGTGGAGCCTTAACAACAATCTCACTGTGTGGGAGAGGTGCCATGGGAGCTCAGAGGCATTATGAGGACAGCTGTGGACAGACTCACTGTGGCTGGCTCACAAACTATTCATTAGCACTTCACATAAATGTTCTCTTCAAATGGGAAGGCCCTTCCTCCGTCCATTTATTTTTAAGTAACTCCAAACGATGAATTTTATTTGAGGTTTCTAAGAGTGAATAAGAGAGCCCGGAGAAGCATCGGCAAGCACTCTTCAGTTTCGTGTTCTTCTTTATACCTTCAGCACTAAGCACTATTTAATTCAACTTCACTTACATCTTCATTGGTAAATAATTAGTTATCTTACATATGTCAAGTAAATGATTGTATTAAAAACTCAATTACTTTGCTCAATTAGGATTTTCTCCCTAGATGAAATTGTGCATTGCCATAAAAATTGTGTAGCCCAGCCAGAAGCTTATTATAAGAAAATAAATTTGTTTCATTAACAAGGTTGTGAATCAGAAAGAGAGAGAGAGAGAGAGAGAGAGAGAGAGAGAGAGAGAGAGAGAGAGAGAGAGAGAGAAAGAGAGAGAGAGAGAGATGCTGTTCACTTAGATTACATCTCCATTTCTCATGGGGCAACATAAATTTCTAGTGTTCATTGTTTCTCTGCAAGAAATTACACATATAACTTCATGACGAATGGAGTGGGATTGTTGCCATTACAAAACTTTACACTAGATTTTTGGGTTTGCACTAGGTTACTTCTCTGGTCGACTACAGAGCTAAGTTCCAGTGGTGCTCTCTAATTGCTGTTCAACTAGCCCACAAAATGCTCAGTGTGCCCAAATGCCTATTACTCTTCTAACATTTCCTGCCCACTATATAAGCAATACTCCATTTTCTTCTTTTAATAGAGTTTGACAAGGAGTCCTATGTTAGTGACACCTTTTCTTAAATAACCATTTTCATAAACAGTGTCTCTATCTTTGCTCACCAAATGCACTATGGCACCTGTGAAAGAACTGTTGTCATAAGAACAGCTATAGCCAACCAGGAGAGAGAATTTTTGTATGACCTCAAGCAGATGGAGTGTGTAATTCTTCCAAGTTGCTTTTCTTTTTTTTTCCATTTTTATTAGGTATTTAGCTCATTTACATTTCCAATGCTATACCAAAAGTCCCCCATACCCACCCACCCCCACTTCCCTACCCACCCACTCCCCCTTTTTGGCCCTGGCGTTCCCCTGTACTGGGGCATACAAAGTTTGCGTGTCCAATGGGCCTCTCTTTCCAGTGATGGCCGACTAGGCCATCTTTTGATACATATGCAGCTAGAGTCAAGAGCTCCGGGGTACTGGGTAGTTCATAATGTTGTTCCAACTATAGGGTTACAGATCCCTTTAGCTCCTTGGGTTCTTTCTCTAGCTCCTCCATTGGGAGCCCTGTGATCCATCCATTAGCTGACTGTGAGCATCCACTTCTGTGTTTGCTAGGCCCCCGGCATAGTCTCACAAGAGACAGCTACATCTGGGTCCTTTCGATAAAATCTAGCTAGGGTATGCAATGGTGTCAGCGTTTGGATGCTGATTATGGGGTGGATCCCTGGATATGGCAGTCTCTACGTGGTCCATCCTTTCATCTCAGCTCCAAACTTTGTCTCTGTAACTCCTTCCATGGGTGTTTTGTTCCCAATTCTAAGGAGGGGCATAGTGTCCACACTTCAGTCTTCATTCTTCTTGAGTTTCATGTGTTTAGCAAATTGTACCTTATATCTTGGGAATCCTAGGTTTGGGGCTAATATCCACTTATCAGTGAGTACATATTGTGTGAGTTCCTTTGTGAATGTGTTACCTCACTCAGGATGATGCCCTCCAGGTCCATCCATTTGCCTAGGAATTTCATAAATACATTCTTTTTAATAGCTGAGTAGTACTCCATTGTGTAGATGTACCACATTTTCTGTACCCATTCCTCTGTTGAGGGGCATCTGGGTTCTTTCCAGCTTCTGGCTATTATAAAAAAGGCTGCTATGAACATAGTGGAGCATGTGTCCTTCTTACCAGTTGGGGCATCTTCTGGATATATGCCCAGGAGAGGTATTGCTGGATCCTCCGGTAGTACTGTGTCCAATTTTCTGAGGAACCGCCAGACTGATTTCCAGAGTGGTTGTACAAGCCTGCAATCCCACCAACAATGGAGGAGTGTTCCTCTTTCTCCACATCCTCGCCAGCATCTGCTGTCACCTGAATTTTTGATCTTAGCCATTCTGACTGGTGTGAGGTGGAATCTCAGGGTTGTTTTGATTTGCATTTCCCTGATGATTAAGGATGTTGAACATTTTTTCAGGTGCTTCTCTGCCATTCGGTATTCCTCAGGTGAGAATTCTTTGTTCAGTTCTGAGCCCCATTTTTTAATGGGGTTGTTCGATTTTCTGAAGTCCACCTTCTTGAGTTCTTTATATATGTTGGATATTAGTCCCCTATCTGATTTAGGATAGGTAAAAATCCTTTCCCAATCTGTTGGTGGTCTTTTTGTCTTGTTGACGGTGTCTTTTGCCTTGCAGAAACTTTGGAGTTTCATTAGGTCCCATTTGTCAATTCTCGATCTTACAGCACATGCCATTGCTGTTCTGTTCAGGAATTTTTCCCCTGTGCCCATATCTTCAAGGCTTTTCCCCACTTTCTCCTCTATAAGTTTCGGTGTCTCTGGTTTTATGTGAAGTTCCTTGATCCACTTAGATTTGACCTTAGTACAAGGAGATAAGTATGGATCGATTCGCATTCTTCTACATGATAACAACCAGTTGTGCCAGCACCAATTGTTGAAAATGCTGTCTTTCTTCCACTGGATGGTTTGAGCTCCCTTGTCGAAGATCAAGTGACCATAAGTTTGTGGGTTCATTTCTGGGTCTTCAATTCTATTCCATTAGTCTACTTGTCTGTTTCTATACCAGTACCATGCAGTTTTTATCACAATTGCTCTGTAGTAAAGCTTTAGGTCAGGCATGGTGATTCCACCAAAGATTCTTTTATCCTTGAGAAGACTTTTTGCTATCCTAGGTTTTTTGTTATTCCAGATGAATTTGCAAATTGCTCCTTCTAATTCGTTGAAGAATTGAGTTGGAATTTTGATGGGGATTGCATTGAATCTGTAGATTGCTTTTGGCAAGATAGCCATTTTTACAATGTTGATCCTGCCAATCCATGAGCATGGGAGATCTTTACATCTTCTGAGATCTTCTTTAATTTCTTTCTTCAGAGATTTGAAGTTTTTATCATACAGATCTTTCACCTTCTTAGAGTTACGCCAAGATATTTTATACTATTTGTGACTATTGAGAAGGGTGTTGTTTCCCTAATTTCTTTCTCAGCCTGTTTATTCTTTGTATAGAGAAAGGCCATTAACTTGTTTGAGTTTATTTTATATCCAGCTACTTCACCGAAGCTGTTTATCAGGTTTAGGAGTTCTCTGGTGGAATTTTTAGGGTCACTTATATATACTATCATATCATCTGCAAAAAGTGATATTTTGACTTCCTCTTTTCCAATTTGTATCCCCTTGATCTCCTTTTGTTGTCGAATTGCTCTGGCTAATACTTCAAGTACTATGTTGAAAAGGTAGGGAGAAAGTGGGCAGCCTTGTCTAGTCCCTGATTTTAGTGGGATTGCTTCCAGCTTCTCTCCATTTACTTTGATGTTGGCTACTGGTTTGCTGTAGATTGCTTTTATCATGTTTAGGTATGGGCCTTGAATTCCTGATCTTTCCAAAACTTTTATCATGAATGGGTGTTGAATATTGTCAAATGCTTTTTCTGCATCTAACGAGATGATCATGTGGTTTTTGTCTTGTAGTGTGTTTATATAATGGATTACATTGATGGATTTTCGTATATTAAACCATCCCTGCATTCCTGGAATAAAACCTACTTGGTCAGGATGGATGATTGCTTTAATATGTTCTTGGATTCGGTGAGCAAGAATTTTATTGAGGATTTTTGCATCGATATTCATAAGAGAAATTGGTCTGAAGTTCTCTATCTTTGTTGAGGCTTTCTGTGGTTTAGGTATCAGAGTAATAGTGGCTTCATAAAATGAGTTGGGTAGAGTACCTTCTACTTCTATTTTGTGAAATAGTTTGTGCGGAACTGGAATTAGATCTTCTTTGAAGGTCTGATAGAACTCTGCACTAAACCCGTCTGGTCCTGGGCTTCTTTTGGCTGGGAGACTATTAATAACTGTTTCTATTTCTTTAGGTGATATGGGACTGTTTAGATGGTCAACTTGATCCTGACTCAAATTTGCCAGCTGGTATCTGTCCAGAAATTTGTCCATTTCGTCCAGGTTTTCCAGTTTTGTTGAGTATAACCTTTTGTAGAAGGATCTGATGGTGTTTTGGATTTCTTCAGGATCTGTTGTTATGTCTCCCTTTTCATTTCTGATTTTGTTAATTAGGATTTTGTCCCTGTGCCCTTTAGTGAGTCTAGCTAAGGGTTCATCTATCCTGTTGATTTTCTCAAAGAACCAACTCTTCGTTTGGTTAATTCTTTGAATAGTTCTTCTTGTTTCCACTTGGTTGATTTCACCCCTGAGTTTGATTATTTCCTGCCGTCTACTCCTCTTGGGTGAATTTGCTTCCTTTTTTTCTAGAGCTTTTAGATGTGTTGTCAAGCTGCTAGTATGTGCTCTCTCCCGTTTCTTCTTGGAGGCACTCAGAGCTATGAGTTTCCCTCTTAGAAATGCTTTCATTGTGTCCCAAAGGTTTGGGTACGTTGTGGCTTCATTTTCATTAAACTCTAAAAAGTCTTTAATTTCTTTCTTTATTCCTTCCTTGACCAAGGTATCAAACTTGAGAAGAGTGTTGTTCAGTTTCCACGTGAATGTTGGCTCTCCATTATTTATGTTGTTATTGAAGATCAGTCTTAGGCCATGGTGGTCTGATAGGATACATGGGACAATTTCAATATTTTTGTATCTGTTGAGGCCTGTTTTGTGACCAATTATATGGTCAATTTTGGAGAAGGTCCCGTGAGGTGCTGAGAAGAAGGTATATCCTTTTGTTTTAGGATAAAATGTTCTGTAGATATCTGTTAGGTCCATTTGTTTCATAACTTCTGTTAGTTTCACTGTGTCCCTGTTTAGTTTCTGTTTCCACGATCTGTCCATTGATGAAAGTGGTGTGTTGAAGTCTCCAACTATTATTGTGTGAGGTACAATGTGTGCTTTGAGCTTTACTAAAATGTCTTTAATGAATGTGGCTGCCCTTGCATTTGGTGCGTAGATATTCAGAATTGAGAGTTCCTCTTGGAGGATTTTACCTTTGATGAGTATGAAGTGTCCCTCCTTGTATTTTTTGGTAACTTTGGGTTGGAAGTCGATTTTATCCGATATTAGAATGGCTACTCCAGCTTGTTTCTTCAGACCATTTGCTTGGAAAATTGTTTTCCAGCCTTTCACTCTGAGGTAGTGTCTGTCTTTTTCCCTGAGATGGGTTTCCTGTAAGCAGCAGAATGTTGGGTCCTGTTTGTGTAGCCAGTCTGTTAGTCTATGTCTTTTTATTGGGGAATTGAGTCCATTGATATTAAGAGATATTAAGGAAAAGTAATTGTTGCTTCCTTTTATTTTTGTTGTTAGAGTTGGCATTCTGTTCTTGTGGCTGTCTTCTTTTTGGTTTGTTGAATGATTACTTTCTTAGTTGTTCTAGGGCGTGATTTCCGTCCTTGTATTGCTTCTTTTCTGTTATTATCCTTTGAAGGGCTGGATTCGTGGAAAGATAATGTGTGAATTTGGGTTTGTCGTGGAATACTTTGGTTTCTCCATCTATGGTAATTGAGAGTTTGGCCGGGTATAGTAGCCTGGGCTGGCATTTGTGTTCTCTTAGTGTCTGTATCACATCTGTCCAGGCTCTTCTGGCTTTCATAGTCTCTGGTGAAAAGTCTGGTGTAATTCTGATAGGCCTTCCTTTATATGTTACTTGACCTTTCTCCCTTACTGCTTTTAATATTCTATCTTTATTTAGTCCATTTGTTGTTCTGATTATTATGTGTCGGGAGGAATTTCTTTTCTGGTCCAGTCTATTTGGAGTTCTGTAGGCTTCTTGTATGATCATGGGCATCTCTTTCTTTATGTTTGGGAAGTTTTCTTCAATTATTTTGTTGAAGATATTAGCTGGCCCTTTAAGTTGAAAATCTTCATTCTCATCAATTCCTATTATCCGTAGGTTTGGTCTTCTCATTGTGTCCTGGATTTCCTGGATGTTTTGAGTTAGGATCCTTTTGCATTTTGTATTTTCTTTGACTGTTGTGTCGATGTTCTCTATGGAATCTTCTGCACCTGAGATTCTCTCTTCCATTTCTTGTATTCTGCTGCTGATGCTCGCATCTATGGTTCCAGATCTCTTTCCTAGGGTTTCTATCTCCAGCGTTGCCTCGCTTTGGGTTTTCTTTACTGTGTCTACTTCCCTTTTTAGTTCTAGTATGGTTTTGTTCATTTCCATTACCTGTTTGGATGTGTTTTCCTGTTTTTCTTTAAGGACTTCTACCTGTTTGGCTGTGTTTTCCTGCTTTTCTTTAAGGGCCTGTAACTCTTTAGCAGTGCTCTCCTGTAATTCTTTAAGTGACTTATGAAAGTCCTTCTTGATGTCCTCTATCATCATCATGAAAAATGTTTTTAAATCTGGGTCTAGATTTTCGGTTGTGTTGGGGTGCCCAGGACTAGGTGGGGTGGGAGTGCTGCGTTCTGATGATGGTGAGTGGTCTTGATTTCTGTTAGTAGGATTCTTACGTTTGCCTTTCACCATCTGGTAATCTCTGAAGCTAGCTGTTATAGTTGTCTCTGTTAAGAGCTTGTACTTCAGGTGACTCTGTTAGCCTCTATAAGCAGACCTGGGAGGGTAGCACTCTCCTTGGTTTCAGTAGGTAGAGTATTCTCTGCAGGAAAGCTCTCTTCTTGCTGGGAAGGTACCCAGATATCTGGTGTTCGAACTGGACTCCTGGCAGAAGTTGTGTTCCACTCACTAGAGGTCTTAGGATCCTGTGGGGAATCCTGTGTGGGCCCTTGAGGGTGTCAGGCAACTCTGCTGGCAAGTAAGCCCGGGATTCGAGTGGAGTGGAAGGGGCTTTTGCCCCGAGTCAGGCCCGGGTAGTCTGCTTCCCTATGTACCGCAGTCTAAGATTCCGCGCGATTGGATTGGGGCCTGCACTGTGTTCCGCTCACCAGAGGTATTAGGATCCCGTGGGGAATCCTGTGTGGGCCCTTGCGGGTGTCAGGCAACTCCGCTGGCAAGGAAGCCCGGGATTCGAGTGGAGCGGAAGGGGCTTTTGCCCCGAGTCAGGCCCGGGTAGTCTGCTTCCCTATGGACCGCAGTCTCAGCTTCCGCGCGATTGGATTGGGGCCTGCACTGTGTTCCACTCACCAGAGGTCTTAGGATCCCATGGGGAATCCTGTGTGGGCCCTCGCGGGTGTCAGACAACTCTGCTGGCAAGGAAGCCCGGGACTCGAGTGGAGTGGAAGGCCCAAGTTGCTTTTCAAATTAGGTTTCTCGATCCATTTCTGAAAAGGAGAGGAAGAAGCACGTGACTTTCTAAATATTTGTCTCTCATATGCCAACGGCTCCAAGAAAGACTCCATACTAGAGAAAATAAGTCGTTAAATTCAGTTTTGATATGTCATATTGTTCTATTTAACATGGCCCAAATATCCAAAAGAAGTAGAGTAACAATGGATGTATTTATTAAAAAATCCAATCAACTCTGGCAACCAGAGGCTACACCTTGTTCCAATTTGTATGGCAGTAAAAGTGATTGGCTATGTATGTGCTGTGCTATATGACAACACCGGGTGCCCTTAAATTAGAGCCCTGCATGGGTACCAGTGTGTGCTGCTACCGAGGGCTTCCAGAATTCAGAGCCAATGCCCCCAGTGTGTATCCTGGGCTTATCCTACAGCTGTTTTCTCTGAGATCCCAAAGGTTCCTACAGCCTTTGATGAGAAACAGAAAAATGTCAAGGCCAGAGCCTTGATAAAAATGACAGCTAGCTGTCTTAAAGAATGTGGAATGGCAGCACCATTTGTTGAAGATGCTGTCTTTTTTCCACTGGATGGTTTTTGCTCCCTTGTCAAAGATCAAGTGACCATAGGTGTGTGGGTTTGTTTCTGGGTCTTCAATTCTATTCCATTGGTCTACTTGTCTGTCGATATACCAGTACCATGCAGTTTTTTCACAATTGCTCTGTAGTACAGCTTTAGGTCAGGCATGGTGATTCCACCAGAGGTTCTTTTATCCTTGAGAAGAGTTTTTGCTATCCTAGGTTTTTTGTTATTCCAGATGAATTTGCTGATTGCCCTTTCTAATTCGTTGAAGAATTGAATCTGCAATACCTCTCCTGGGCATATATCCAGAAGATGTTCAAACAGGTAAGAAGGACACATGCTCCACTATGTTCATAGCAGCCTTATTTATAATAGCCAGAAGCTGGAAAGAACCCAGATGCCCCTCCACAGAGGAATGGATACAGAAAATGTTGTACATTTACACAATGGAGTACTACTCAGCTATTAAAAAGAATGAATTTATGAAATTTCTAGGCAAATGGATGGACCTGGAGGGTATCATCCTGAGTGAGGTAACCCAATCACAAAGGAACTCACACAATATGTACTCACTGATAAGTGGATATTAGCCCAGAAACTTAGGATACCCAAGATATATTTGCTAAACTCATGAAACTCAAGAAGAACGAAGACCAAAGTGTGAACACTTTGCCCCTTCTTAGAAAAAATTCTACCAGAGAACTCCTAAGCCTGATAAACAGCTTCAATGAAGTAGCTGGATATAAAATTAACTCACACAAGTCAATGGCCTTTCTGCATACAAAGGATAAACAGGCTGAGAAAGAAATTAGGGAAACAACACCCTTCTCCATAGTCACAAATAATATAAAATATCTTGGCATGACTCTAACTAAGGAAGTGAAAGATCTGTATAAGAACTCCAAGTCTCTGAAGAAAGAAATTAAAGAAGAGCTCAGAAGATGGAAAGATCTCCCATGCTCATGAATCGGCAGGATCAACATTGTAAAAATGGCTATCTTGCCAAAAGCAATCTACCAATTCAATGCAATCCCCATGTAAATTCCAACTCAATTCTTCAATGAATTAGAAAGAGCAATCTGCAAATTCATCTCAATAACAAAAAACTTAGGATAGCAAAAACTCTTCTCAAGGATAAAAGAACCTCTGGTGGAATCACCATGCCTGACCTAAAGCTTTACTACAGAGCAATTGTGATTAAAAACTGCATGGTACTGGTATAGAAACAGACAAGTAGACCAATGGAATAGAATTGAAGACCCAGAAATGAACCCACACACCTATGGTCACTTGATCTTCGACAAGGGAGCTAAAACCATCCAGTGGAAGAAAGACAGCATTTTCAACAATTGGTGCTGGCACAACTGGTTGTTATCATGTAGAAGAATGCGAATTGATCCATACTTATCTCCTTGTACTAAGGTCAAATCTAAGTGGATCAAGGAACTTCACATAAAACCAGAGACACTGAAACTTATAGAGGAGAAAGTGGGGAAAAGCCTTGAAGATATGGGCACAGGGGAAAAATTCCTGAATTGAACAGCAATGGCTTGCGCTGTAAGATCGAGAATTGACAAATGGGACCTAATGAAACTCCAAAGTTTCTGCAAGGCAAAAGACACTGTCAGTAAGACAAAAAGACCACCAACAGATTGGGAAAGGATCTTTACCTATCCTAAATCAGATAGGGGACTAATATCCAACATATATAAAGAAATCAAGAAGGTGGACTTCAGAAAATCAAATAACCCCATTAAAAAATGGGGCTCAAAACTGAACAAAGAATTCTCACCTGAGGAATACCGAATGGCAGAGAAGCACCTGAAAAAATGTTCAACATCCTTAATCATCAGGGAAATGCAAATCAAAACAACCCTGAGATTCCACCTCACACCAGTCAGAATGGCTAAGATCAAAAATTCAGGTGACAGCAGATGCTGGTGTGGATGTGGAGAAAGAGGAACACTCCTCCATTGTTGGTGGGATTGCAAGCTTGTACAACCACTCTGGAAATCAGTTTGGCGGTTCCTCAGAAAATTGGACATAGTACTACCGGAGGATCCACCAATACCTCTCGTGGGCATATATCCAGAAGATGCCCCAACGGGTAAGAAGGACACATGCTCCACTATGTTCATAGCAGCCTTATTTATAATAGCCAGAAGCTGGAAAGAACCCAGATGCCCCTCAACAGAGGAATGGATACAGAAAATGTGGTACATCTACACAATGGAGTACTACTCAGCTATTAAAAAGAATGAATTTATGAAATTCCTAGGCAAATGGATGGACCTGGAGGGCATCATCCTGAGTGAGGTAACACATTCACAAAGGAACTCACACAATATGTACTCACTGATAAGTGGATATTAGCCCAAAACCTAGGATACCCAAGATATAAGATACAATTTGCTAAACACATGAAACTCAAGAAGAATGAAGACTGAAGTGTGGACACTATCCCCCTCCTTAGAATTGGGAACAAAACACCCATGGAAGGAGTTACAGAGACAAAGTTTGGAGCTGAGATGAAAGGATGGACCATGTAGAGACTGCCATATCCAGGGATCCACCCCATAATCAGCATCCAAACGCTGACACCATTGCATACACTAGCAAGATTTTATTGAAAGGACCCAGATGTAGCTGCCTCTTGTGAGACTATGCCGGGGCCTAGCAAATACAGAAGTGGATGCTCACAGTCAGCTAATGGATGGATCACAGGGCTCCCAATGGAGGAGCTAGAGAAAGTACCCAAGGAGCTAAAGGGATCTGCAACCCTATAGGTGGAACAACATTATGAACTAACCAGTACCTCGGAGCTCTTGACTCTAGCTGCATATGTATCAAAAGATGGCCTAGTCGGCCATCACTGGAAAGAGAGGCCCATTGGACACGCAAACTTTGTATGCCCCAGTACAGGGGAACGCCAGGGCCAAAAAGGGGGAGTAGGTGGGTAGGGGAGTGGGGGTGGGTGGGTATGGGGGACTTTTGGTATAGCATTGGAAATGTAAATGAGCTAAATACCTAATAAAAAATGGAAAAAAAAAAAAAAGAAAGAAAGAAATCACAGGGCTGGAGAGATGACTCAGCAGTTAGGAGCACTGACTGCTTTTCCAGAGGTGCTGAGTTCAATTCCCAGCAACCAAAAAAAAAAAAGAAGAGTCTTTGTACGGCACACTCTATGGACTTGGACAAATGAATTTATGTGTCAGCTTTTTTAGTATCATAAAGAAAAACTTCAGTGTTCTAAAAACCATAATGTCCTTCCTATTTATCCCTGGAAGCCTCTCACCTCTGGCAATTATTAGCTTTTCTAAAATGCCATAGAATTGGAAGCATGCAGCTTTTTCCAAGTGTCTTCTTCCTCATATTGTTGAGGATAGCCCTGGGGCTAATTATATTTGCTGTTAATTCTGTTCTCCTGTGAGTGGCTATGAACAAGGAATGAGTCAACACTCAGGTGATTTCCTGTAAACCTGCTTCCCACCTTAATTTGTAAAATAAAGGAGAGCTGATGATTGGGCAAATAAAGGGAAGGTGGAGCATAAGGGTGGAGAGAGAGAAGAAGGACAAAATGGGAAAGAGAGAGGATGCAGAGGAGGAGGAAGAAGAAAAGCAGAGCAGAAGCACATAGCCTGGAGAAACCGAAAGTTCTAAGGGGTCTCATAGATGTGGAAGATGGTAGTGTAGCGGTAGATCTGCCCAATCTAGGCGCACAGCATGTATTCATATTAACTGAGTTGTGTCTTCATTGCCAGGGCTTATTTGGGTTGGAGATTTACTGCAAAAACGCACTGTTATTCCTCTTATCCCACGCCTCTTCCTAGCTAATTGGACTGATTCATTTTTAGTTCTGGGTCTTAACGTTGTCTGGGTATATCACAGTGTACTTGTTCATTTGTGTACTCCAAGCCACATTCTTTGTTTCCAAGTCTTGGCAACCATGAGTAAAACTGTTCTCAACCATGCACAGTTTTCTGTGTGGACATAATTTTTCAATTTCTTTCTGTAAACACCAAGGACCAGGATTGTTGGACCACTTGTCACGAGTTTGTTCCATTTATTATGAAACTGACAACCTGCCTTCTCATGTAATTCTGCCAAGTTTACCTTCTGACCAGCAGCAAATGGGATTTCTCTTGTTCCAGATCGCCAGCACCATTGAGGATTGACCCTAAGTGTTCTGGCCTGCTAACGGGTCCTCCTGGCATCTCAGTGTCCCCTCTTCCTTTCCAGTTCTCTGATGACACAGAGTATGGAGCATTCTTTCATGTGCCAATTTGTCATTCATTTGTCAACTTCCACATCTGGGGTCAGGGGCTCTGAATATACACAGATGTATGACCAGCACGCAAGATCTCTCACTCTCAATTCAAACAAATCAGATAGAAATCTACAAGCTTGCACCAGGGATGAACCTCCTAGGAGTATTTCCCATTCCAGAGGGGGAAAAAAAAACTTTGCCCAAGATACAGACCTCCTTAAACTCAGAAAAGGGGAAGATGCACAAAACAGCTGGAGCCTGCCACTTTACCTGATCTAAAGGGTCCTATAATCTCTGAGGGTACCTAAGGGAACAAGATAAGGACAATTACTAAACTATCAAAATTGAATAATCTGTCACAGTGCCAAACATTGCATTGAGGTGGGAACTGCAGAGTTAAGTACACCACAAGCATGTACCATGAGGCTACCGTGTGCTCAGCACCAAGGTCCTCGAATTTGTATGTTGAAACCTGGTACCCAATGTGATGCTATTAGAGATGAGGTCATTGGGAGTGATTAAATCATGAAGAGTTCTGAGGAATGTAATATGTGTACTTATAAGTGAGGTTTCATGGTGGTCTCTGGCTCCTTCCTCTATGTAAAGATACAGAAACCAGACAGGGTCCTTGAAGCAGGAGGGAAACCCTCAATAGACACTAATCTGCCAACACCTTAATTTGGGTCACCCCCACACTCCAGAACTCTGAGACAGAAAATTCTGTTTATAAACTACAAAGTCAACTTCATGGAAGCAGCACAGCACAAAAGGACTAAGGGGCATTGCACAGGGGAAGTCACAGTGATGTTACCCAGGCATGGAACAAAATGCTATTAAACCAAGAAGGGTTGTTAATACATGGACTCCAGTGTGCCACATCCCTAGTGCTCCTCAGATCCAGTAGGACAAAGTCATGGCTGCTGGGCACAAGAACATGTAGCTCTTACCTCTTCTGAGAGTACTGGGGTCTGTTTCATAAAGACAAAGAGGGTTAAGCAGAGCAGATAAAAGGACAGTGACCATAAACTTAATTTGAAATAACTGTTTCTTGGTAAAGCCTTGAAATATGTTGTTGCATTCATAAGGTAGCACACGGGCATCTATTTCTCAGATTATAATATGAAAGAAAAATGGAGTTGTCCCTTCCCTTCCTTCTGATACACATGATGTGCACAGTGTTGAGTCAACTCGGAACTATAGCAAGACGTTATATGGGATGGTAAAGGGTACCGAAGCCAGTCAGTGCAAGCAGGAGCCTGAGGTTGTGTAGGGGTATTGGCTAAATTACCTGCTCTGGGATGGTTTTTCTCTTTAAAGAGGTTTGTCTCGATCAAAATGTAACTACAAATACGGTTACTAGTGAGCTGTCAAATTACCTCAGTCCTTGATTGATGCAGCCTAAGGTTACAGATGCCTCACCTAAGAGCATCTTCCAAGCACCCAAATGGAGACCAGAGAAAGCATTCAGTGAAGCCAACAGACAGGCTTACAAGAGAGCCAAGCAGGTAGACTGGGAAAGGAGCAAAGAATCAGTCACCACAGGTCTTGTCCATTGAAGTTTTTCTTGCAGAGAGCAAGAAAGACACATTTTTGACCAAGAAGACATGAGGTTTGAGGGCAAAAACCTACACTGTTCCTCCTTGAGCGAATCAATGAAGAAATAATTCAGTCTTTCACTACGATTGCTTTTAACTTTGTAGCCAGTCAAAGGTTG